>NW_024039552.1:140000-294529 GCF_016077235.1 Cyprinodon tularosa
CTTTTTTTACCCGTAGCTCCTAAAATTGTAAGAAATGTCACATATTTTAGAACTTATTTGAAATTGCTCATAATTTTACGAAAGTTTTTCTGGTTGGAAAGTTTCTGCTCCATACAGTTACCTGATGACATCTTGGCTCTCAATCCATGTTGTATACTCAGTTATACCAGGCAGAGCAGCAACATTAAAAGTAATAACAATTAAAAATCTATTTAATGTGGGTTTATTAGCTCAGACTACAGGAATTTATTTAGAGTCGTGGAGAAGCCGCCGTTCCAACTGTTGCATTTCCAAATTATCCAGAGTGGTGCACGACTTCACACGAGTGAATGAAGTGAATGTGATTGATCGTTTATAAAGGAGGCGGGATTGTTGTGGCGGAAGGTTCACAAGCACTTTTGGTTGTGGCCGGCTTGTTGGAAGCATCTTGCTAACCAGTTAGCAACTTAGTGCTAGTAGGTTCCCAATGGGAAATTCCATTGGGACCAAGTAGCACTAAATTGGTGACTTAGAAACAACACTGTCAAGGAACGCTATGGACAGAGGAAACATGCAAGAGGAGGAAATTTTTGTGTCGGAGGTCATGGATGAGTCTTCTCCGTCATCCAAAGCGGGGATGAAGATGTTGTGGAAGAGGACGCCAGGGAGGCAGAAGCTTGGTTTGGTGTAGAAGGCTTACAGCCGTACATGTTTGCGCCCTTGCCTCGCAACGCTGCCAGTTCTGTTAGCTCTACGCCTGCTGAAGACACAGACGTCCATCCCCGTGAACACGGAGACGGAACTTAATGGGAAATTAAATTATTCTTATCTCTTATTTCAAATGTTGCGTATTTTAGCTGCGACATGTGACCGAAAAAACTTGATTGACAGAAGACCGTTAATAGATGATTGGCCGAATGAAGGTGTTTACGCGGAGGTATAACTAACTGGCCTGCAAACTATAACGAAAAAAAAAAACAGAAATTTTCTAAATTTTGGGACAATATAGCCTGATAAAGCACACATTTATATACATGTTTAGGCCAGAATGATTCAACAATTAAATATGATTTCCCTACAGCTTTAACATTGCAAATCTATCCAAGATGGAGTCGGAGTTATGTTTCCTCTTTTAAACAGGCATATTATTTTCATAGCCTAAAAAGGTTATCCTAAGAAAACTCTTAATTTATTGGGGTCTATCAGCTATTTATGAATGAGTTCTTTATGCAACTCCTTATAAAGGATCAGAGATTATGGCTAACCCTCTCTGGCTTGATTCCACTAAAATAATTCATACTCCTTTAAAAGTGAAAGAATTATGAACCACAGAGAAAGCAATATGCAATTCTCTTTCAGTTTTTTGCCCCCTTATAGAACGTCTTTGTAAAATGCATGACATTCTTGAGAAATTAACAACCTTGAAATCGTCTGCATATCTTTCCTCCTCAAAGATTGTTCTTCTATGAACTTAATTAAAATGATAATCAATTGAATTCAGTCTACTACAAGAGTAAAATTCCCCCATCATCCATTTCTATGATGTTTATCTCATTTTGAAATGCAGAGAATCATCTTGGTTATAATAGGAGGAAGTGGCTGACACTAAATAAGAAATAAATCTAACTCATTCTATCTGAAATGATTGAAAACCATTAGCAAATTATTTCCCTTCTGATATAATGACATCATTCATTTAATCTTAGGTTTTATTTGGCTGATGATGAAACTAGAATATGTATATTATATTATAAGTATTTTGTCTTTTGATTTAAGGAGGTTAGTAACTATGTTTCCCATTTCAAGAGCATAATAATCATATTTAAAATAACGTTAAATACTAATTTCATTGGCAGACTATCTTTATTATCGGTTTAAATCAAGGACAAATTGTTATTTTAAGAAATGTTGACTTATTTTTAAATCAGTTTTTGCGGTGCACTGCTGTAAAGAAAAGCTCCTAGTTATTACTAAATCAGTGCTCCTTGGTCTTCATGATGCTGTTTGTTCATCTAATTAAGAATTCACAACCTCTATTACAAATAGTGATGTCCTGATCTGATGTAGATATCAACAATTGGTCTGATATTAGCCAAATAAATAATATTGTAATGTTTCAGCCAACATCGAAAATAAGGAAGCTGACATTAACAATCCACCTTTGTTGAAAGTTTCTGTAACAACATGGTTATTAAAAAGTAGCTAAGTTGTTCTCATATCTATTGGTGACTAATATTCTCCGAATAATATCAGCTGTTCAAGTCTTTTCCTACATCCCACACTACAAAAAGTACTTATGATTTATGCAGATACTGTATGGGAATCAGACAATGCTAAAATTGGCTTCCTGTTAAATCCAGAATAGAATTTAAAATCCTCCTTCTCACATATAAAGCTTTAAATGGCCGAGCTCCATCTGATATCAGAGATCTGATTGTTCCTTATGTTCTTAACAGAACACTTGGCTCTCAATCTGCAGGTTTACTAGTGGTTCCTAAAATTTCTTAAAGTAGAATGGGAGGCAGATCTTTTAGTTATCAGGCTCCTCTCCTGTGGAACCAACTACCAGTTTTAGTCCGTGAGGCAGACACCCTGTCTACTTTTAAGGCTAGGCTTAAAACTTTCCTTTTTGATAGAGCTTATAGTTAGAGTGGCTCAGGTTATACTGCGCTACCTCTATAGTTATGCTGCTATAGGCTTAGACTTCTGGAGGATATAGGGACCCCCATCTCATCATTCTGCTTCATTCTATCTCTATTCTCCCCACTCTGCAAAATCTGTAAGTTCAATCTCTAACTTTTTGCTCTCTCTGATTTTTCTCATAGTAGCTTCGCCTCGTCTGTTCCTGTTTGGCTGTGACTCCATCCTGGAGAGAAATATCAGCTGTGCTGCTGCCATCAACCTGTTTGTTTATAGATGTCCGAGATGAGCCTGATTTCCAGCGTAGTCCTGTTTCTCTGACTGTGACTGGCTGGATGTGTTCTCTTCACCCTCTGACATGGGAGCTGGCTTGGAGCTCGTCTACCTGGTTGTGTGTTTCCTGGACGGGGCCGCCTTTTACAGTTTCTTTCTGTATCTCTGCTTCTGTCTCCTTGAACCCCAGTCGGCCTCAGCAGATGGCCGCTCACACTGAGCCTGGTTCGGCTGGAGGTTTCTTCCTGTTAAAAGGGAGTTTTTCTTCTCCACTGTCGCTACAAGCATGCTTGGTGTGAGGGGTTGCATTCAAGTCAATGAGTCGATGCAATCAACTGGTTTTCCTTAGATAAAAACTGAATCAAACTGTATGATCTGGTGAACTATAAAGTGCCTTGAGGTGACGTGTTGTAAATTGGCGATTATAAATAAACTGAATTTAATTGAATTAAAAGCAGCAATATATAAAAAACTCACACATCATAAACATTTATTTAACATTTGTGAACAGGTATTCTTCCATCCAAAAAGCTTTTCCACTTTTTTTTTTCCTATATTTGGAAGGGGGTCATACATGACCTGTTTTAGCATAACATTGCAAATCATTACCTGGAATAAACTCACAGCCGAATATAATTCAATGCAGGCCACATTTCTGCCTACAGGCCTCAGTCTGACACCCAACACACAGGATCTTCCAACCTGAATTAAATCTTTTTTTAAATCTTTCCTACTGGTGTCAAAAGCTGAAATGCTGTTGTTGTAATGACTGCAAAGTCTGTCACTGTTACACAATAAAAAACAAAACAAATGTAGCTGTCTCAAAACTGACACTAGACCATTAACTGGTTTAAGCACAGGGCAGCTGCAGGAGGTTTTTAGAAGTATAGTTCAGGGTAATGCGTCAGAACTTAAGCTGGATTTCCCTCCTCAGTTCTTAGCTTCCTGCTTCGCTTCCTTTCTGAATCCAGACAAACAGATTTTATCAAAAGGAAAACAATTTTTAAAAAAGTCTTAAAAAGTGTAGTACTTATAAAGTTGGTGGGAATTCATTACCAGAGTCACAACTTGGCAAACAAAAGACTAACAGGCAACACTTTAGTTTTCTTATTCTTTGATATATGCAAAAGAAAAATAATAATAAAGAAAAAAGTCAGCCTCTGTGGCACGGACCTAATGCCGTCCAAAAAATAATGTCAGATAAGAGTTGATAAATAAACCCCTAGAATGCCAGCTGCAGCTCAATCTTAATATTACAATATGTTCACCAATTGTAGTTGTGACCTGCTAAGTCCAATTTTGGTCCTTTTCCAATTGTTATTGTTTTGTTTTATTTCTTTTTTTACAACTGAAAATGGTGTTATAGGTTCACAATACACCTTTAAATTTCTAACATTATTTTATTTAAAAAAACACTGAAGAAAACCTGTGAAATATTTAGGGATGATAACATTGTATAACAACCTTGGGTCTGACAATATTATAAGTGTACTAGATAAGAATTTGTCCCATCTGAACAATTGATAATATCTGCTCTAAAGGAATTTCTTTGTGTTGTAATGTTACCACCATCCACTGGGGGGAGCTGCAGTTTATTTTTACTCACTAGCTGCTTGCTAGAGCTGAAACATCACTGAGTTCGAATTCAGCAGCTGCGTCCTGCAAAGGCCAGATTCCTAGGCTCATTACCTCATAGCACGAAGCCGAGGTCTGTTCGGATTGCAAGACTCCTCGTTATGTGGCTGACAAATGCGTGTCACTTCCCGATCCGTCCCAGAAACACGATCCGTACCATCAGCTCATTTGTGTATTCACACTCAGATATACATTTGGTGTCGCTCTCGATTGTATTTTGTAAAAAAAAGACCTGAATTAAGTTTTTCTGTGCCCAAAAATAGTAAAGCCGGGCATACAACATACATGTGCAATTTTTTTGCCCTTTTCAGGCCAACTTTTCAGACGTACTCTTAATCAGACTATATTGTACCTAAAAATAAAAAATTTCTATTTTTAAAAAATCCTTTCTAAAAATCTGTTGTTTTTTTTCTCCTTATCTTATGCATGCCAGTTAAAGCTGAAGTCTGTAAGTTTTTAAAAATCACTTTTTTGTCATATTGGCTAAAACTGTCCCTATGCCCAGACAGCAGTACATGTGATATGTAACCTGTGAAAAAAACTGCTTCAATTGGTACCGCCTACTGCCTGTATTTCAATCTGGAAAGAATAATTCGGGACGAGTCAAAACAACCAATCACAGCCAGAGGAGCGTCTGATGGAGTGTCAATCACAGCTCACACACGCTGAATCCCGCCCCCCCCCCCCCCCCCCCCCCCCCCCCCCCCTTCTGGTCGCATGCGGTAGCCGCGCAGATGCTGTGAGAGGGGTGGGGCTTGGAGGTTGGGCATGAGTGAAGCAGAGAGGGTGGGGGAGTGGCGTGAAACCTGTTTTTCTTCAAATTTTCAGTCGAAGTCTGCTCTCTCCTCAATGTTACAGACTGCAGCTTTAATTATATGTCAGCCTGCACACCTAAATTTGGCCAATCATATATCCACGGTCATCTGTCAATCAAATATTTTCTGTCATAGCATCTTGGTTCATATGTAGCAGCTAATATAAGCAACTTTTGAAATAAGCCTGTAAGCCTTCTACACCAAACCAAGCTTCTGCCGCCCTGACGTCCTCTTCCACAACATCTTCATCCCCACTTTCCTCCTCTAAATAAAAAATGTATGACGGAGGAGACTCATCCACGACCTCTGACACTAAACTCTCCTCCTCTTGCATGTTTCCTCTGTCCATAGCGTTCCTTGACAGTGTCGTTTCTAAGTCACCAATTTAGTGCTACTTGGTCCCAATGGAATTTCACATTGGGAACCTACTAGCACTAAGTTGCTAACTGGTTAGCAAGATGCTTCCAACAAACCGGCCACAATCCCACCCCCATGATAAATGACCAATCACATTAACTTTATTCACCCGTGTAAAGTCGGGCACCACTCGGGAGAATTCGGAAATGCAACAGTTAGAACTGCTGCTTCCCTACGACTTTAATATAGCTGGCACATAAAATTTAAATATAATGATGTAGTACTTTTCTTTGGATTATTCAGCATATTGTAAATGAAAAAAAAAACTTTAGGCCTTTATATTAATAGAAATATCCTCTTGACATTAGATAAAAGTCCAAATATCGGTGGATTGCTGGTCTACAAAAAAAAAGAAAAAAAATTAATTTTAATCATCTAGCCGGCACACCCCTGTTAATATGCTTCTATAATATCTTAATGAGCGTAGTGTTTTAAGCATAAAAATTGACCTACTGCAGGAGAAAAAACCTGCAAACAAAAAGCCAATGCAGAAACCAGCTATGATTTAACAGCATATGAGAGTATAGTGTGCCAAGAAGCTTCACATTCAGATCAACCTGCAGCTGTAGATCCAAAGATCTCGTTTATTGTCATTTCAAGCAGAAATGTGAAAATATTCCAGCTGATAACTGTGAGGTCAAACATTGTGACACAAGTGGCTGCAAAGAAAGCCGTTAATTGGAATCATCACACTAATGTCGGTGAAATGTCGAAAAAAAAGCTAGAAGGTTAAAACATTTTCCTCTGACCTTTTTAAAAAGTTAACTGTTTGTTTTAGAATATAACTTTCAGACTTTTTTATTTTTTTATTTGATTGTGCCTTTTGAATCTTGATCTTTTAAAGCAACATCACACAGATTGAATCTTGCAACTGAAAATGATTCAAAGAGTGGCTATATGCTGTTAATGCTGTTAGTGACCCATGATTAGTTTTAACAACAGACTTTATTTGAGAAACAATTATTATAGAACATTGATGAGAAAGTAGAGGTAATTAAGATGAGGAGAACTAAATGTACTATTTTTTTTTTCATTAGGGCTGGAAAATATAATAATTAAGACAATCCTCAAATGAAAATGGGAATTTTAATACAAAAAAATATTTTTTCAAAATTTTATTTATTTTTTTTCTATATTTTTTTTGTTTTGCAGATTTTTTTTTCAAATATACCTTTTTTCAGGTTGATCTTTCTGATTGCATTCTTTTCATACTGGATTTTTACAGATTGCATAATGTTGTCTTTAAACTCAATATGCCTACTCTTGGCCAACAAATCTGTTGTAGCTAACCTTTATGCAGACCAAAGAAAGGCGTCTTCGTTCCTCACTCTGTCCGAAAACGAGCCATTTGATAAATAAAATTTGAAGATATAAAATCTATTAAAAAAAATTTAAAACTACGGTTCTGGAAAAAAAATTGGCAAGGAGTGAAGACTGATGGACCTGTCAGTCAATGACGCACCAAGTAGAGCGATATTACGCCTCATACAGTAGAGTCCTGCTGGTATTGGTTATGACCACTTGGGCGGTTTGGCTTTGTAGCCAATGAAATAAGGTTTCAAACAAGGCTAGACATGGCTGGGTTGCATAAAGCAGAGCCGTGTTACCTGCTTGTGTAAGAGTGAAAGACACAGCTGAGAGTGGATCAATGCGCACAGCTAAGTTTGGACGCTGATTTAGTTTTATCATAATTCCTCAGGCTGAAAAAATACAACTCAGAAAAGGCACTGGGGTTATTTTAGCTTAAAAAGCAGCAGTTTCACATTTTTTTTTTATAGATGTTTATGTTATTTTAGGTTTATAAATGTTACATTTTGATATATCTACTGATTCTGAAAAATGGGAAAATACTTGCTTCATGAATTTTGTAAGGCCATCAAAAATGCTTCAGTGTTATTCTATAGGTCAAATAGCTGAGTAAAAGCATTTGGCACATTTGGAGAGATTTGGAGACGCTGGTGACACCAACAGTTCAAAGCCCCACAGCTCTGGAACTGTTGTAGCTAGAGGTCTGAAATTGTCTGCATTTGCGGTTGACATGATGTAGAACAAATGTTATTCAATGAGACATGCCTATTCTCAGGCATTTCGTTATTACTGCTGTTCAATAAAGACCTATTATTTTCTAGAATAAAAAAACTTTGAGTCATGTTTGAACCCATGCAGCTTTGGCTGTGTTCTACTCACCCAATGTATATATTTAGGAACTAGAGGGTCTTAGCTTTCACATAATGTATCATACATGGAATTTGGGCTTACAGTTCCAAAGTTAATTCCTTTTCCATTTGGGTATGCAAAATAGGTGAGGATCACATCAAATTAAATAAAAAAAATGCCCCTAACCCACTGAAAGTAGCAGGTTAATACATATTTTCCAAACATGGATTGACCTAGTTAACAATCGACATTTGGCTCCCTCCCCACTGGCGAAAAAAAGCTGCGTCTAACCTCTATCTGGAAGCTGCATGTGCTCTGTACCCCTGTAGCTGTGCGTCTGGTGAGACACTGGGTTAGCTTTGATGATATCACCAGCGCAACACAAATCAGGAAAGTAAACAATGGAGAGAAATATGTAAGGAAGCCAGGGAAGTTTTCATTTGCTTTATGTTTCGCTCTTTAGTCCCTCTAAATCCCTCTTGCCAGTGTTTCGCCATGTTTATTGAATGTAAACAGAGCTGTTTCTGCTTGTTAGATTGGAAGTGACTGGTGCGGTGTGTTATAATCCCTATGTTGCGGTCAATGGTATCACGTAAATTAGCGGGTCAACTTGGCTCTGGTGTTCCCACAGCATGCCGATTAGAGTGAAGGCGACTTTTACACGCACCGCTTGCTGAGACATTTGACCCGGGTAGACAAGCATCAGTGAGCTGTTCCCACTGCCAATAAAAGCAAATTGTTCCTGGTTTTAAATTGGTTTTTCGGCCATTCAGCAGTGGTAAATGGGTATAACAGAGGTTCAGCCCAGCAGACCAGGGACATTGAGGGAGGTTAGGCTTGGCTGTGATTGATAAAAAGATTTACAGCTGCAGCCAACCCTCCCGAAGTATCCAACCACAGAAAAGGGACATTTTCAGTTTTAATTTGGCACCAATCTTTTAGATTGTTGGGATCCTGAGGTTTGCCCACCAGAGGATGCCGAGGATCCCTTCCTGGGGGTTTGTGCTTCTGTTGGGATCTGGGGTTCTGTCTACCTTTCCCCACCAGAGGGAGTACTGGATCTCCTGAAGCTGGAGCTGACTTCACCAGCTGTTCCTCATCTGCTCATCAGGAGAACAGTACTTAAGTGGGCTGAGGACAACACTCCAGTGGCAGAGTGTTTAGTCAGTTATGGTACAGCAAACCCTGAGCCAACCTGCCTGTCTTGTCTCCTGACTTTGTAACCTGAACCTGATCCATTTTGTCTTCTCTGCTTCCCAGGTTGAACCTGTCTGAAACCAGGTACCCCCTGAAGAGTTTCTCTGTTGGAAATCTGTCTGTCTGATCTCAGAAGAACCCTGGAGAACCAAACCAGTCAAAGATCTGCTAACCTGCTAAGGACCTGCCAGCCGGCTCTCAGAAGAATCTGGAAGGGAAACTCAAACCTGGTGATCTACAAGCTCTTTACCAAGCTCAGCCTCTACCAAGCCCTCAGCCTGCCGACAGCCTCTGAACCATCCTGGTTCCCCCCTCAGCCGCTCAGCTCAATCTCCAGAACAGTAATCCAGTCGTGACCAGCCCTGGACCTGATTACCCCCCTGATCTGTTTTCTGTACCATTTATTAATTAAACCTTTGAACTTTTTCCCCAGTCTCTGTGTGTGTGTTCTGCATGTGGGCTAGGAACCAAAACTAAGTTATAAGAAGATTAAACTTTAAAAGCTACAGTTTGTATCTAGACCTTCTCCATCTCACTACCTTGTGGGAGACAGAGCTGCTTTCTGAAACTCCACTGTAACAGAGCTGCTCAAGTCAGTCTCTTCTTGGCTATGCCACAATAACATAGAACAAACTACAATACTGATTTATATCAGATGCATTACACCGGTTAAATCGAGGAAAGACACATAACAGATGCTTTTGGACCAAAAAGCTGTATTGCAACAAGTGTTCAGTAAATCTTTCCAAATAATGCTTAGGACATGCCTTAAGGCATTTATGGGTTTTAGTTTAATAGCAAATAAAAACGACATGTGAAGGGTGAGTTGTCCTTTAGAGACCTATTCTAGTCAATTTTCACTGTCTCTGAGACATCAAGATGTTTTCACACCAGCAGAAAAGACAGGTTAGGACATGGATAATCCTATAAGTCTGATGGTACATTGTCTGGAGGTCCTGTCCCAACATTGCTGTGGATATGGGGAGCTGGAAGTACAAAGACACTGCAATGGAAAAACGATCTATAAATAAGTAAAAAAATCCATAAATTAAGTGTATTTACCCTTAATTTGAGTAGGTAAATGAGATTTTGCCAATGGATTGAGTATATTTCTACTCTTAAAATAAAAAAATTTGATTAAATACAGTTGAAATAAGACAATGTAATTGTGCTTTCTTATTTTAAGTGTAAATTGTCTTGTTTTACTGGCAAAATTTCACTTTTACCTCCTCAATCCAATAACAAATGCCCTTATTTCAAGAAATATTTACTTATCTAGATTTTGATTTTTTCCTGTGTTGATTCCCGAGAAGAACCTTCAAAATCCCTCTCATTTAGGATAATGTTTTAGATAAACAAAACCCACAGCAGCTGGTTCTAAGATGGCATTGTGTCAGTGAAACCAGTGAAGGAATTCAGCGGAAGTTTGGGGAAACCATAAACTCACTGTCATGTGGGAGACGGGGCTGTTCCTTGACAAATCGGAAGGATTTTTTTGTTTGTTTTATTTATTTGCTTTTTAAGAGAATAGAAAGGAAACAGGATTGAGGGACGTGGCAAAAGTCAAGAGGCCAGGATTCATGACATATGCATCAAAGACTGAGGACCTCCATAAATGGGTCGCAAAACTTCACCCCTGCTGCACCCCTGCTGCACCCTATCTGAAGGTTTTATTTACCTGCTCATCTGCTGATTGTAGTGCTTTAATGCGATGGGTTTGTCGAATCAATAACAAAGTTCAGAGAGACGATGAAGTTAAATTGTAGTGACAGATAAATATCACTGAACAATATTAGTCCTGATCCAGAAAGGCACATTTTTGGTGAGGCTACTGCAGATGGATGGCGGTTGGTCACAAATTAAAGACTGGTTTAAACAAAAGGCTCAGCAGATGTTTCGATATGAGGCCTTTAATTAGAAATGTGATCAGCTTTAACCAGAGCACAAGATATGATGATAAGTGTCATGATCTGCCCTGATAGCTGACCTTAATTATTCTTTTCACTCAACTCTCCCCGGTCTCTCATTATCACTCATCTCATCCACCTGCGTCTGTTCCTTTATATTCGGTCCAGCCCAGCTATCGAGGCCAGATCATTGTTTGCTGTCTGTTTGTTTATGCCTGTTAGTTTGTCTGTTTAATTAAGGTATTTTGTTCCATGTTTCATGTCCTGATTCCTGGTAGCCAGCGGATTGAGAGGGTTTTTGTGTTTGTCTTGTCTGCTGATCGTCCCCTGGTGCTTCTCTGCGAACACTCAGGGTTTTTGCTCAGAACACGGGAGGATCAGTTTTATTCCTGTAGGCCTCGTTCCTAGGAGGAGACCAGTATAAAGTTTCCTGCAGAAATCCCGGTACCACGTCTTGTTTCTGTCACTCAACCACTGAGGCTGCCCGTCTGCACTTGCACCTGCCTATCTGCATCTGTGCATGTCTCCCTGGGCAACGCTCCTGGACCCGACTGACTCTGTGCCTGCCTAAGTGCTCTAAGGATTCCTTGAACCCAGGAACTATCTGTTCCTCCGCGGATCGGAAATCCTGATCAGACTACGGACCCCTGGATCTCGGAACTGTTCCTGCCTGATCTGTTTTCCCCTGACCTGGATCGGCTGCCTGCATGTTCTCTGGGATTACAGCATCAGGGACACTCTGGGCAGCTCTGCGCTGCATCTCGTTGGCAGCTCGTCGGCTGAACCTGCCTATTATTGAGAGGATGGACTGAACTGTTAAAACAGGTAACTGACTCACTCTGATACTCATCTCCTGTCAGATGATCCTGTGTTTCTCCCTCTAGAGTGTCAGTGATTGAGCGGTGCCCCGCCCTATCCTGCAGCCACTGCGGTCGTGGTTCTAAAGCTCCGTGTTTCAGTTCCATTTGTCTGTTTTGTTTTAATAAACGTTTTGAACTTTCTGACTGTCTCACCTTAAATACTGGGTCTAACTGTCCAGTTTTATGAGAATAAGATAATCAGTGCCGATGGCGACGGTCATTTTAGGGCAGGTCATCTGGTCAAAGGTCAAAATGTCCACAGAATCATAATTTTACTTTCACAGAGTAAAAGGTCATTTCAAAGCAATTACAGTAATAGCCATTGAAAATTTCCCCAATTTCCTTGATGGGCCCTTGGCTGGTGCCCTACAGCTCCATTTTAAACATCTAAAATATTATTTCTGTCATGATTTGTGGACTTAAAGATCTAAAAACAAAAAGTTATTTCCTGGTCAGACCCTGTAATTCAGTGAAAGGGTGGAGTGAGCTTAAAAAACATGCACGCCAAGGAGAAGTCCAGTGGCTGGAAGTTGGAGGGGATTTTGCTGCATTCGGCTGGCCTTTGACTGGGAGGGCCAATTTTGAATAGCTGCTACTGTATTAACTTACACAGGCTTTGACATCACCACTAAAAGCAACAATGGCATCAGCCTAAATAAGCAGGACCAAGCAAAGCACAAAAAAGTCAAATTTTTTAATCTCTATCAAAGACTGAATATGAAAAAATATCTATACGTTAAACTGCAGCCTGAGCTCATATTTATGAGATATACCAGAACCCGGGGCAGACGTATGGTGATGAAATGCTGTTGTAACTTTGTGAAGGAAGCAGGAGACACAAGGTAGCAGATGATAGACTGCACCTCCTCCTTATCCACCCACATCGCTCTGCCGGCTTCTTTTGAAAACTTAGTATGGCCAGAAAGAACTCAGACTGTCAGCCGTTTGACAGAAGCTAAAGTGCAGAACAGAAACCCTGACATGGGAGGACCTGCAGCTAGAAGACGTGGAGCATGAGAATGAGTTAATTAGGATCATAAGCTTGGCACCTTTTTACTCCCGGCTGCGATTAAACCAAATACCAGGGAAGGTATATGACATGCTGGTAAAGAGAGCATTAAAAATGTACCACACTCTACAGCGCAGAGCAGAAGTGATCCGTTCTGCCTTTGGCTGAATTCCACTAGAGGGCCGGATGTGAGTGTCTCAAATGCTGCGACAAACAAACACCTGTGGCCAAACCCGTCATTACATCTGCCATCTGCAGCTACCATTGACTAAAGCTTTTCCTTGCAGTTGGGATAGAAACAAAGCAAACAATAAGATTCAAACACACATAAAAAACACAAAGGAGGGAACTTAGATGAATGAGAGGCTAGAAAACAAATCAAAAAAGTAGTCTTTTTGAAAACAATACATTTTCCTTGTTTTTGCACATATTAAAGGATTTAAAATATGATCAGCTAGTTAAAGCGCAGAATTCATGAAGATTACTCAGACATGAATTAATCAAGTGAAATTACCCATTGAGCAGGATTTCCAAGAAGGAAAAGTATTTAAGAGTAAATAAAAAGGTGTACATGATAAAATAAAGAAATATAAAAAAAAAAAAAAATGTTATTCTTTTACATTGTGATTGGTATGCCCTAGGATCCCCATGTAATGAGGCGCCTAGCTGGAGAGGCACACACCTCTCCAGATTGCGCATAGGCTGCACGACAAAGGCAAGTGGTTTTTTTAAGGTTGCAGTTCAGCTACCAAATAATATTTGTAACAATACCCTACTGTTTTATTTGGCTAACAGTTATGACTACATAGAATAATAAATAATATAACTAATAAAAAAAACAGGATTTTAAGCTTCAGAGTCTCGGATTGATCCATTCACGACAATAAGTTAAAAGTACACGCATTTAAGGGAAGTTAGTCACTTTTAGGACCATTTAGTTGGTATAGTTGCGGGCACACGGCCTCTGTAAAGCTGGAATCAATGCTCTATGAGAAGAAACCTTGAATAAATGTGGGGAAATGACATAAACAGTAATGGGAAATATTCTCATACTGTTCTACTTGTTGAAGAATTGTGGTATGATAGCCAAGAAAGCAGCAGAAAATAAGCTACAGGCCTAGACTAAAGCACTGCCATGATTGCCTTCACACTTAAGGTTTTCCAAATTTGCTGTGACCCAGAGATGCTGAAATAAATATTGAGGTTCTGGAGACTGAGGGCTGCTCTTAAATCCAGTGTGACAGGAGCTTTGCAATTTCATGCTCTCACAACACAGTTGTCTCTTTTTTCTCTGATTATTATGAATCAGTATATATGAATATGTCCCTTTTTCAATTTAGTTGTTATTGAAAGTATTCATTAAATAACATAGATAACTCCATAACTCCTTGGGTTAATGCTTTAGAATCCATAAAAAACAGACTGATCACATTTCTAAAGATGCATCTGCAGCTGAGCTACATCACATTAACTTCTATGACTGAAGCCATCAACCCGGCAATGATCTCTAGTGACTCACATATAGACAGATGTATGCATCAGTGAGAGTGAGTTTATATGTCTGAGAGAGAGTACACTGATGACTCATATATATAACCCATTATGTGTTGGTCCTTTTCAAACCTCTTATCTTCCTCTTGAACTACAGAGTATCAGTGATGCAAAATATATTTTTCTCTTCCTAAAATAATGTATGTTTCTTTTGGTTTTCCTATTATGTCACAGCAGGAAACATCGTCTTTGAGGCTTGCCTTGAAATATAAATGCATTTCTAGCTTTTAGCAATGAGAATTAAATAATACAATACTAACTACACTAGAAGAGGAAGTGGCGTATGGAGTAAAATTTGTGCCATTATTGTTGTTAGCAAAGGATGTTTTGTATGCAAATTTGATAAACAATGTTTTGTAAATTGAAACTGGAAAAAGACGCAATCTAGAAACTTCTTTGAAAGGAAGCACTGTTTTCTCAGATTTAGTTTTTGTTTTATTATTTCTTTTAAATTTTATTTTTCATACTTTATTTTTTTTCCAAAGTTTTTTACAGTTTTCATCTTTTGAATATTTATGTTTTCAAATATTATTATTTTCTCGTTTTCTTCAGATTTTATATAAAAACAATAATTTCCTGAGTTGCAAATTAAGTTTAATAAACTGCATTTTATAAATAATATTCTCTTCATTCTGGGGGCGGGCTTTCCTCTGTAGCAAAAAAAGAAGATGCATTTCTATTGGTTGGAATCATTGTATTGGTCAATGTGTACTACAAAGAATGTAGTCTTGTAACCAGTGAAAAGCAATTTAAAAATACTGTAATCCATAAAACTCAATCTGAAAAACTTGTTAAAAAAGAAATTCTGAAAAAAGAAATTTTGAAAAAATAAAATTGGAAAAAAAAATTATTAACAAATCTCTAAAGTAGCAAAGTAGGCTAACTCTTAAAACATTTTTCTTGATTATATAATTTTTTAAAGTTTCATGTCAGAATATTTTTTTTTTAAATTCATATCTCAATTTAGAAATTGTGTTTTTTTTTTATTAAAACAACAGCGGAGAAAACGTCAGTCCAGAGTTTACTATAAGTTAATTTCAAAATGTTAGCGTTTGTTTTGTACAGTATATGCAAATATTAAATAAAAGTGTTTTATCACTTAAGGAAAGCTACAATTAAAAAAAATCTCTTAAAGTTTTATGCCCTTTGCTAAGGCCAGGCAGTGTGTGCTTAGTGGTACTGCATAAGGAACCCACAGGCATGGCAATGAACCACAATGACATTTGCGGGTGCATTAACATGCTGACCTTAGTGGTGCACTTTTCCGTGACCAGTGCTTGTTTAGTGGATCTTTAAACAAGATAAGGTCTAGAACAAGGCAAGGGTTCAAATGTTTCAATTAGAAAACAAATCACAGAGTATTATGCAAATATGATATGTTCTAATTCTGTTAGCTTGCTCTATAAAAGCAAAGATAAAGGCAGTTTGGTTTTCTTTTATTTGGATTTCTTTAAAATAATATATAAAACATGGATGATTTAGGTTTAAAATGTAAAATTCAGTATGCATGTTCTACATAGCAACATTTAACATGTAGTGTGATCAAATGCTTTTTTACTGAGTTCGACAACCACAGCTGATCCCAAACCACACACAGCCCCCGGATCCCATCAATAATGTAGAAGTAGCTTTTCTGAAACCGTGTGGGTGTGCGTGTTTGTGAGGAATGTGTTTATGCTCATGGCTGGTGCCAACCTCATTTCTTTTTCATGAAAAGTGTAAACTGCATATTTGCAACCTGTTACAAGCGGCAGACAAAGGAGAAGCAAAGGCGCGGAGAGGCATGTAAATAGTTTTACTCCTGAAAACCCAAGTCATTAAAATACACTTCAGCTCCACATTATTTTGAAAAGACGGGGATGAGCTTCTGCCATGGGTGGGAGGAAAATCAACAAATGCTGCCTCACAGGTAAGCTACACAATATAGTTGAGAAGACATTAAACTGTGATCTGTGACATGCACATAAAAAAGAGGAGACACAGATGTTTATTTTTCAAGGAGAAAAGCAAAAGTTCATGTTTGTTTTATGTTCAGAGGAAGAGTGGCTCAGGTAGCGGCGATACCTTTAAAACTATTGGTTTCATTAAGAGAAAGGGACACAGCAATGCTTGGTGCATGCATATTCTGCGGACACCTTTTCTGCAGTTTGTATTGCGGCTTTTTCTCTACGTATTATTCTGTCCAAATCCAGCAGCCATGTACAACAAAGACCTAAAGTTTATAACAACAGACTACTTCAAGAAGTAGAAATACTTCTCTAATGAGGGCTGTGACAGAACGTCCGCCCTAACCCTTAAATGTCTCAGTCAATATATATAAAGCGAGGACTATATAGTGGATTTAATAGTCAACTCAGTTAACTGACCGTTCGGACAGATGATCACTACTTTTCGCTCCCTGTTGGTCATTTAACTCCACCTCCCTGCATGGTGCATGCGCATTCTTTATTATTTGTCACTGCTCACACTACCCGTCTTTGGGCCACTGTCACAACAAATCCCATGATGCTTTGCAAAAGAGCTCTCGCAAAGCATTCCAGGATATATCTAGCCTAATGAACCAGACTAAATGTGAGATTAAATGTGTAATTTAGTCTGGCGCAGATGAATGAGACATCGGAAGATTGTTGATGAGAACAACCCATTGTTTTTCAAACCGCTGTCTGTGCCTATTGGCCAACGCTCTGACCAATGATAGCAACTGATTGTGACGTAGGAAGCACGACAGAAAGCTGGTGGGGGAGTGTAAACAAACAGCCTGTGGTAAAAAGTCGAATACTTCCTTCTTAAAAATGAATGAGCGCAGAGCCTCTTCCTGCTCACGTTTCAACGAAAACCCCAAGTCTAATCCTTCCAGAACTGATTCCAAAGCTGAGTCAAAAATCGCCATCAGAGCCAGTGGTCGTGCACACACGACTATGCCGAGAGAGGGCTGCTGCAGACGGGCTGCCGTTAGCCCTGGCTGCAGTTAGCCTCGGAGGTCCGCTGTTTGCCGCGGTCTTCTCAACTTCGGAAATAGTTTTTTAATTACGCATTATATCAGTAAATGGACCATATAGTGATGCTTTGAAGTTTCATATTCTCACCTCAAATGATTCTAAAATTTCACAAAATTCTGAAAGTACTTTAAGTATGAAATTATTACATATCTTACAATAAATTATTTAGTTTATTTAGTTATTTAGTTATTATTTAGTGTTTTTAATTAAGAGTAATTTTCATTTGAATGTGCTTTACTGGAGGCATCCATGTTTCACAAAGAACTACACTACTGCCACTACTGCGGTATGGGCTGTTGAGCAAGTCCCAGTGCTGTATCTGATGTTTGTCACAATGCGCTTTTATCCATGATGGTGATGACCATTGCACCAAGCGAAGCAGAGAGTAACGGATTAATGACGTGTTTTTTCTCTGGCCAGAAGTTCGATGGCAAATCCTCCCTCTTCAAGTTGGCAATCCAACGATGAACCCATCCTTGGAGGATCAGGAATCAGAAAGGTGAAATAACTAATGTATTCCAACATCCAACTGCCATGCACGTGGGCATTGTCAGTTTAACTATAGCTCTGGTGAATTTCAATGGTAAAGTCCTCTGGAAATCTTCAATTATTGTTGTTGATTGCAGATGTGTCTAGTAGTTCCCATTGATTTTGCTTGTAAAGCGGGGAGAATGGTTCTAGGCTTACCGCACCCTGACGTTACTGCCAGAAGATGGCAAGAATATTACTATATTTGGGTAAAAATGGCCGCTCCCGGACTCAGTGATCACAACGAAAAATATTGTTTTTATTTTTACTGATTAAGGCTAAATTCATTAAATTTCCATGAACGTATAAGTTTTAGATATAAATAATGACCTACTGATTATTCCTTGTTGACCGGACTTTTCCTCTAAGGGGTGTGACCCAATGAAATAATCCAACTTGCAAACTGTGCTATAGGACTGAATGGCAGATCAAACTTTTCCTTCGGCTGCTAAAAGGCATGCTGGATAAAAACTGAGAGAAGAGCCGCAGGTTTAAAACTATCTCTGTCTTAGTCACCTCTGTGTGAAGCATCATCACTCTGTCTCTGCACTCAGCCATCACTTCCCTGATAAACACACTGCCAATACTCGCTCAAAACTCACACCTGTACCCTCCAGGTGTCACCAAAGTCAATATGATGGAGCACTTTCCGCACCAAACATGGCCACTCAACACATTCCTTGGCAGTGATGAATGTAGTAGCTCAGTGCACCGGCTTACTGATACAGTTTGGAGTCTGTGTCTGCTTTATGTTCATGTTTCTTCTTCTGCAATATTGATGCATTTATTACAGCTGTTTTATTATCGGCAGTTGAAAACTCGGATGCTGAGGAGGATGTGACAATAAAACAGACGGGGATAAGAAACGGTGGTAAGAGATTGTCAGAATCTGAAAATCGTATTTGTAAAAAAAAATCCTCAACTATTAATGGGAAAACAATTTCTAAATTTATCAGCATTTAGTGTTGACGGAGTGTAAGTGTGAGATAAAGTCTGCGGCAGTGTGGCTATATCAGTCTGTGTGGCCTCCAGGCACGCTCCCCAAATGAATCCATTCATCTGGGCTTCCATACTTTGCCATAGACACTCATTCTGTGCTGCAAACCCAAATGCTTGCTGCCCTCTAATCCGCTCATTCCTCTCTGCAGCCACAGCAGGTATTTCACCTGCTGTTGTTTCTCTTTTGTCCTCCTCCTATGCTCAGGCAGCATCTGTTCTCTAATCCCAGAGCCCCCTTTTATCTGTTGTCCTGGTTTGGAAATGTAATAAACCCTGAATGGTTAAAAATATATTTAGAAATAGGTTTTTACTTTTTATCCTGCAGCCTTGGTAGAACTGTTTGGTTCATAAGAAATATTTAAGGATAGGGTCATCCTTCTGCAATATTAGCAATACTAATATCTTGTTTTATACATTATATAAAGAAATAACCTCACTAATATGGCAAATAGTAGTTTTGTTTTGATAATTTATTTATCAACGTATAAAACAATGGAAAAAAACAACAAGTTCTTGGGAGAAAAAGAAGCTGTCTGTCTGACTGAGTTCTTAGGTAGTAAAATAAATTGGGGCTGGGATCTGATTTGCTTTGTGTGGACCCAACTGAAAAATTGAAAAGGGTTGTATCAACCAAAAGTAACTTTTTCTTATTTATTTGACTTTATCTTCAGGTTTTACACACATCCAAACCAAGCAGAGGAACAGACTGGATGTGGAGAACAGCCTGTTCAGCTGTTTTAACATTGTACTATCGGAGCTCATCAAAACTGCATCAAATATTGTTCCCAATTCATCATGTTTAAATGTGATTATAGGAAAGCTCTAGTTTTATAAATACAGGTTAATAATAGGATTTAATTTTGTATTTATTTCGATTCCTTACCAACTTCCAGGCAACCGATATATGGTCTTTTTTTATTTAAGATAGAAAGCATACATTTATAAAATATATGCTCAAATTAAAAGATTAAGTAAAATAGTCTTTATTTCAGTTATTGGACCTTCAACTTTTGGACATTCATCAAAACTTTTGACTGAGAGGGGAACTCATGTTAAGAAAAATCAAGTCAAAAAAGGTTGGGAAACACTGATCAATAAATCTGTTACTTTTCTGCATTTGGCCGTGTCCTCCTTCTCCAGCGCCTTTCTTTTTTCTTTTTTTTATCTCTCTCCCTCTCTGCGCCGCTGTAGGTACCAGATCTGCTCGGGGCCCTGCCCCTTCTTATGACGTCAACATATAGCAACTCCACTCTGACAAACTATATTGCACCTGTTTCTGAAGAATCAAATGTCTTTCGGACTTATTATTAACTATATTTGCTATTATTTACATTTAATTGGCGATCTAAAGTAGCCAAAAGTTGAAAACAATCATTGTCAGTCTTGAAGGAAAATACTGCCTTCTAAGAAAGACTGAGCTCTGCCATTTAACGAGGTGAAAAAACAGGTATCAGCTTATTTTTATTCTTTTTATTAAGATCTGAGAGCAGGGAAGAAAAAAAATGATGTTTCTCCCTCCCCAAAAATATTAAATGTGCTAAAGGTTAATAACGTATTTCCTGGCAAAATTAATGCCTTAAAATCCTTTCTGTTTAATCACTCGTCTCTGCCAGATCTGTACTGGAAATGGGATCCTATGCTACTTCCAGTGGCTAACTTTTTTGGCTTTGGATTTAAACATAAATCTAGTCTTTTTGAGTTTTCTGTTTCTGTTTCGTTTTAACCTTATGCTATATAGTGCGTAATCTAAAGAAAGAAACAACTAAAAAGCAGATAATCATTGTTTAATCATCACTGTTTAATCTGAGCATGTGCCATGATGACGTCAGAGTAGTTTAATGAAAAAAAATGTAAAAAGCATCAAAATTGTCTAACAAAAGTCATAAAACATTTTTTAAAGACGTGTATTAGCACTCTTTAGTGAGTTAAGGATAGAAATAAGTAATTTTAGTACCATAATTGCATTATTTATGGACACCCGGATGTATGTCTATTTGCGCATGTGCAGGACGGATCGTGCTTCCAGGACGCATCGGGTAGTGACAGTGGTGAGCAAATACAGTTTCTTGCAGCTCTGGGCGCAGGAGAGCTGCGCCCCAGGAAGTCCCTTCCTTTTGTTTTGCAGAGGAGCTACTTTGCATGTACAACTTTTAACGAGAATCTATGGCCAAAGATTTTTGCTCTCCAGGGCGGAAATACGTCACCAACAGCTATAATCGTCATTCAAGATTAAATATTTATCTTGCACATCTAAGAAACATATTTATATAGTTTGAAATATCTAAATTTTGTAATTTAATTTTATTTATTTTTTGTGTCTTAACCAAGGTCATTGGGTTGAGTGGGGAGGCGCCCTCTATTGGCCAGCCGCCACAGGCTCCTAGTCAATTGGCTGAAAGGCTCCTAAACCTTCCCTATATAACAAATAGATCCTAAAATGACAAATATTTCTAGCTGTAAAATACAAAGTATTTGTTTTAGTAGCAGAATAATATTTGTTAGCTGCTGGAAGCGCTGGTAAAGGTAACAGCAGTCCACCTAGTTTTGCTTCTAGCCTTGGTGTGGGTGTGCATGTCACCATGAATTGTAGGCTCACTCGTTTTTCTCAAATACTTGGTGGCAAATTTTAGGATGAAGAAATGTTTTCTTATGGTGGACCCCAACAGTCAATAATAAAGCAGCAAAGTCTGGAATTATGAAAGATCCCACATCTCTATAAAAATGGCCTGTCTAACGATAGCCAAAGGGAAAAATCAATTAGAGGGTAAAAAACCATAAGGTGTTTGCTCATTTTGGATGCAATGGCTCATGAGTTTAAAACTGCTGCTCTATGTTGTCCCTGGGGGTTGGAAAAATGTGCCTCTAGTGCAGAATGATGCAGAGTTTTCCTGACTGGGAACTGGGCTTAAAATCATGTAGGGCAAAAATTAATAAAAATATCCTTTATTGTCCCCCAAATAACACAAGAAAACACTAATCTGCAGTTAAATAGCCTTCAAAGAAATAAATGAAGTGAACTGTGTTTAACTATTAATGCAAGCAAAGAAAATGTTTTGTAAAGGGGGACAAAAAAATCTGGAAATTAAACTTTTAAAAAACTTAAGCCACAACAAATGTTTAAAGAGTTTTGAGAGCTACTTTTCTGTTTTCTCATATTTCATTTTTCAAATGTCTCTTTGTTAGATCAAGTTTAACAAAATTATTATTTTCAAATTGCATTTTATGGATTACAATCTTTCACTTCAAGCCAAATACAAACGTTTTTCCATAACCATTAAAAATGTTAATGCTAACATCCATGCAACCCAATAAAATGTGATCTGGAAAACACAATTTCAACACGATGAATACCTCAATCTGAAAAAGAGAAATATGAAAAAAATAGTTTTGAGAAAATAAAATAATAAAAAATGTTAAAAATATAATAAAAAAAAATTTAATATGAAAAAATTTAAATAGCAAAAAGAAAATGTAAGAAAACAGCAAAGCTACTCTCAAAACTTTTAAAAACATTTTCAAAGTTAGATTTCTGGATTGCAATTTCAAATTTTAAGTCAATGTAACCATTGGGTTTTACTTCAGTTCCCAAACTTAAGCCTGATTGACAAATTAAAAACCATCAAATGAAAGTCCCCCTGTTTTTGTCCATCAATATCTTATCTATTTAATGTCATTTTTTCACAATCAGTGGGCATACATGATTCTGGATGCAGGACATGAGAAGCAGTAAGTGAAAACTTGCATAAATCTTTGTCTATCCATCTTTCCTCTGTGAAAGAAATAAAAAGATTGAATGCATTTCTAAAATATATATATATATATATATATATATATATATATATATATATATATATATATATATATATACATATATATATATATATATATATATATATATATGTATATTAGTGCTGTCAAAATTATCGCGTTATTATCGCGTTAACGCGAGGCCATTTTAACGGCGATAATTTTTTTAACGTGAGATTAACGCTATGTGGTTTTATGGTAAAATTTTCCAAGTACATCCCGCTGCAGCCTGCGGGAAGGCGGGGCTATTTCCCCCCAGTGTATGCATTTCTCATAGGCTTCGAGAGCGGAGCTCCTCAAGGGAAAAAGACGCTCATACACTGGGTGACGCTAGTGCCTTTTCTTTAAGCCCCACCACCAACAAACAAGTTGAGCGTCTGGTAACTAGTAGCAACCTGAAATACGCTGAGAAAACAGATTACTGAGGTGAAATGGAATCTGCTACGGCACTCTTGCTGTCACAGGTCGGTATCGTGTGTGTGTGTGTGTGTGGGTGGGTGTGTCTGTGTGTGTGTGGGTGGGTGTGTCTGTGTGTTCTCATTTTTGTTAAGAGGCTGAAAAGTAACTTTCATAGACTACCTCCATCTAGTGATGTCGGTCTATTGATTTTGATGTATTGATTGAAAATTGTTCATTATTATCTTGGTTAATTAACATCTAATGTTAACTGTACTACATTTTATAGCAGTAGGGTAAAATGCTTGTCTTTGTTCAAAAGACTGTATTAACTGTAAAGACTGTCTTTTACATCAGCCTGTTTTCAGGGCCTTTTTTTTTGGCTACATATTTGTTATTTTTTGCTACATGCCTCCCCATCTTCTTGCCATATGTTTCTATGGCATAAATCAGTGTCTGTGACCTGTTTTCATTTAAAAAAAAGAACATTGGCACAAACCTAGCCTGTATGTATTTTTTTGTATGTCATCGAGAGTATTTAAATGATTTTCAATTAGAAAAAAAATTTGCGATTAAAATGCGATTAATCGCGAGTTAACTCAGGCATTGATGCGATTAATCGCGATTAAAAAAATTTAATCGATTGACAGCACTAATATATATATATATATATATATAGCAGAACTCAACGCATTTATGATGCATACACTGAAAGCAAGTCTGTAAACCCTACCTAAATAGACCAGACCAGTTTGGATCCAATCTGTTACATCTAAACCTAAATGTGGACTTATTTATCCACATGTAAAATTTAAACTATAGAGAAAAAAAAATGCTTTAGTAACCAGCTGGAATCTTTGGCATTGATTTCCTTCCATTATGTCGGTGCAGAAAGAGGCTGCACCTCTGCAAAAGGCAGTATTGAACACTGGTAAAGCAATAACTCCTTCCAGTTAAAGGCATCTACTGTACTTTGATCTAGTCAAAGGCCCCTCAGCTCTTAGAGTGGAGGAACAAAACAAAAAGAAAAAAAAAACGTCAATATTAAAATGCTACATGGCTATAAGGACTTAAATATCCAATTTATCAAAACAAATGTTTCATAATAAAGCAGTTCCAATGTATTTGTATCTATGTAATGATCTGATGGTCTGAGTTAGTCCAGTCTTTTCTTCTCCTTTGTTCACCTTCCTGTGATTTCATCTCTTTGAGAGAAAAGGCGGGATTACCTGAAAGTAGCCAATCACAGGATATATACTTTTTCTCTTATAGTTTGAATCTACATGCACATAAAAAGTAGAGATGCACCTATAAATATTTTCTCATCCAGTCCGATACAGATACATGATCTGAGCGTATTGGCCGACATACTGATCCCATATAATTGTTGAATGAGCTAACATGCCATGTGAGTAAAGCCATGCTGGACATAGACATTGTTAAAAAGGTAGATGAACACAGCTGCTGTGTGTGCTCTACTGGATGACATAAACAGTATTTCAATCATAGAATGGGATTCACTAGATCACTGTAACTGTATTACCTGGCATGAAATCAATTAAAATATAAATTACTGGATAGGCATCATTCACTTGGTTAATATTGTCACGGTCTTGGTTCTGTTAATTTTTATTTGAGTTTTCAGTTTCATTTTGATCCATGTTTTTCTTTGTTTTCTAGTTGTATTTATTTAATTCCTATTTTGTGGCTTTTTCTGGTTATATTTATGTTCTTAGGTTTTTCTTGGTTGCCCTCCTTTCCCCTAGCTCCCTTCTAGAATCCTCTGTTCACACCTGCTCCCAATCAGCTCATTAGTCCTGTCATTGTTCAGTCTTCCATATATACCCCCCCTTGCATGTTTGTTTTCCGAGGCTCTGGTTTTTCTGTATTTTGTTATTTTGGATTCCTGCCCCAGCTGCCTGTGAGTACTTAATCAATTCTTCAAGAACTCACCTCTGTGTCCTCACCTCTGCATTTGGGTCCTCTAAATCTCAACCAAACCCTGACAAACATCAGAGCCGATATCAAATTTGAGTATCGGATCAGTGCATCTTTAGTAAAAAGGAAGGCAGGAGCGCAAAGAAGAAGCATACCTTATATACTGTATATGTGTGATATAATGGGATGCACGTGCATAAAACAAATTAATTTGATTTCAAAATTTCAACTTTGCAAATAAATTCAACAATAGATTTGCTTTTTTTATTATCATTGTTGCAGTTTTCTATTCTGATGTGTTTTGTTGGGAGCAACCACCACCAGTAAACAGCCATAGGATCCTTAGTCTTCATATGGCTCATTATAAGCCATAGGATAGAAAATCCCTTTATTGTAATACAATGGGTTAAAATGTGGTGTTACAGCTGAAAAAGATTATAGCAAAAATGGTCTCACAAATGTTGACCTTCAAAAAGTGATAAAAATAACAATAAGTGAACGAGTTTCCAAAAAAAAATAAAAATAAAATACTGTACTGTCAAATGTTCTAACAATATAAATACTCTGCATCTGGAGAAAAGATAATCAATATAGAATATGGAAACATATAGAGACATTCAATATAGAACCAAGATGCCAAACACCCAAATTGTCCCCTCTACTCTACAGAGGGAACCAATATGTTCATCTGCATTCAGTTCAAAAATATTTCAAACAGAAAAGCAAACAATTGACTATGGAAACACAGAATATTAAAATTACTACAAATAAATATCTAAAGAATGTTTTATGCTTTCAGTTTATCAGTCTTATGAGCCGGTGTTTAAAGGGGAACACCGTTCTTTTTACATTGGGCCCTTGATTTTACGTTATTACATCATGTTCTACTCACCCATATGAGTTTTGTGACATTTGGAGCCGTTCTAAAGATATTTGGTTTTGTAATCCAAGTAACGCCTGCATATGGGCAACAAGTTAAAGCCACCGGCGTTCCCCTTTAACATGAAGCATGGGACAGGTGTAGGTGTCTCTTAATTTGTGGCCTCATTCTACAACAATAATGCGATTATAATGTCCGTTATTTCGAACAGTAGCATTATGGGGCAGGCGGATCCCGCCAAGGGTTAAAGAATAACAGCTGATTTAATTAATACTTTTTCTGCAGTTTCAAAATCGTTTTTGGGTTAACAGGTTAAAATTAGGGATGCACGATATAATCGGCCCCCTATCGGTATCGGCCTGTATCGGCCTTAAAACTGAATATCGGACATCGGCCAACCCACCGATATTTAACCCGATATTTGATCAGCTTCTGAGTTTCTAAAGTCTAAAAAAAAAAAAAAATACTATTTCTTCTTCCTCAAAAACTTCTTTTTTACAGACTTAAAAACTTCTAAAGACGAGGGAAAAAATATTGATACATTAAAATATCACAATATCTTCCTATGCTGATAAATTGCCATTTAAAAACACCATATCAATCTCTTTTACTAATGAAATATTGCTATATGTCATCGTTATGCTACGAAATCCCCCGAAAATTTACAAAATTTTGCCATATTTTTATATGTTGATATATTGACGCGGTATCGATCTATTTTACTAACAAAATCTCACAAGAATTTGCAAAATATCACGAGAGTTTATAACAGAACGATGAAATTTCACGAGATTTTGAAAGTGAAATAGATCGATACCGCGTTTTTAAAAATCAATTTGATATCAGCGTATGAAAATATATTTGAGTTTATTATTTTTCAAAGTGTCAGAAATGGATAACAAAACTGCTATTTTCAATGACTACTTATTTTTGTCCAGCTTTAACATCGGTATCGATATTGGTTATCGGCTACAAAATATCGGCATATCGGATATCCGCCAAAATCTTAATATCGTGCATCCCTAGTTAAAAGTATACCTTTATAAAGAATTTATAGTTGATGTTAAGTTTTGTCAATAATATGTTAAAATTACACATAATTAAATACTCATATTTTGAAATTTGCTGTCTATTTTTAACATTTTTTTAAACTAAATATAATTAAAACCAACAACTTTTGGTTCAAAAGTTCAACTTTGCAATTAAATTCAACAATAGATATGCTATTTTTAATTGTCAATTTGTTGTCCAATTAAACACAGAATCAATATTGGCTCAACATGAGAATTTATGCAAATAACCACTAATTATAAAACTAACAAGTTGTCAAAAGCCTGGGTTAGGGTTATGTATGTCTTTATGTTTAAATTATAACAGGGCAGCTAAAGAAACCATACAAGACTGATCACTGGTTGTGAGGGCTGTTTATGCCGACCACATTAAGTCAGCTTACTAATAGCTAATTTGCTTAGTTTGTGCCTTGTGGCAAGGTTGTAAGCTGTCCACACCAACAGGTTCCCTCAGTCTGTGTGATGCAGGACTTTATTAGGGGCTTGTGGCTGACAGGAATGCAGCATGCTGGGCTTGCTCTGCTCCCTCAGGACTCTTATGAAGGTCATATTCAGCCAGCTGCCTCCATTAGAGCGGCGTCAGTGAGAAGAAGGGACTAAAAAAAAAATCACTCGCTGCAGAGATTTTCCCATTTTGTGCCAGGGTTGTTATTTAGTTATTTTCCATAATAAAATGATAAAATGTATTGTTTTTCTCCAAGTCTTAAAAATCTGTTAGCAATTTCAGCGAATTTCCATGCCTAAGAGGCTTTATTAATGAAATTAAAGAGAAAGATAAATCAGCTTTTCCACACAACAAAATTAGTCGACATGGTGTTATTGTAGGAGGCTGCTGAACTTTTAATTAGTGCTTCCTTCTAGGGGATAATTAAGGTTTACTCTGGTAACAAGCTTGGAATAACCCCATTCTCCATGACTGATCCTCTCCCGGATATTTCTTTACGGTGCTTAGTAGTGATGGCGTAGGTGCCATGCCAGTGACCACCTGAGCGAAGTTCGCCCCCACACCATTCAGATGAAAATATTTGCTGCACAAACCAGCACAAATGTAGCAGTTGATTGACACCAAAGTTATTTATTTTTGCAAATGTGAGCAGGGCCATGGGAGTGGTTGACCTCTAAAGACCCCGGGGGAACATTTTTCTTTACATCTTTAGAATGATAGGAGCACAAATGAACATTTTTGCTGCACAAATGTAGCACAGTTGATTGACACCGATTTCGTAGGATTTGAAGATGGTGGGGGGGGGGGGAGCTGGTTGACCTTTGATGACCTCTAGAAACATTTCTTCATATCTTTAAAATGATAGCGGCACAAATGAATGACTCCAATTTTGTCTGATTTCATTAAAGTGGGCTGGATTGGTTGACCTTTTGACCTTTTAACCTTTCATTAATATCTTCAAAGCCAAAGCAGCACCAATGACAATTTTTGTTGCACAAACCAGCACAAAGGTTTGACATCAATTTTGTCTGAGTTGTAGAAGGTGGGGGGGCAACTTCAGTCAGGTCCAGTGACATTACGCTACATGATTGTCTGAACGATGCAACATGATGTAAAACATAGTGGTTGCCCAGACAACTATAATAACACCATGCAGCTTTGGCAACCGCCACCGGCAATTCTTTAACTGTGTTTATTCCTCTCTTCATCAACAACAAACTCTGTGGGTTTGGGGACATTTGATCATTATTTGCCAGAGTAATGAGAGTAAAATCAAATATTTTAGCCACCTGCTATAATCCGTTCCTCCCAACACATGGGAAAAAAATAAACAAATCCTGTGAATTTTCAAACTGTTATTTTTTTTTATATCATGTTTGAAACATTTATTATTTTATATTTTTTAATCCAAAATAGGTAAAAGAAATCTGACTGTTGTTTTAATGATCTTTATGAAATGTAATTTTAATTCTCAAATGTCTGGAGTAGCATTGCTCCAGACATTTAGTTTGAACTTTTTTTGGGAATATTTGTAAATTATTAGATAAAAATTTAAATAGAAAATAAATTTCATAAAGATCATCATGGTGGCTAAAATATATGATTCCCCTTGTCCATTCCTAGATTGACAGCTGTCCCAGCATGCACTGCGGCAGCAGCAGCTTTCATTGGAGCGCTCACAGAGCTCAGAGTATTAAGTTAAAGGTTCTCTGTTGCAGTTGTTCGATAACAGTATGTTTAAAGTCGTAGGGCAATGATATTTATATCTGAAATCATTCTGGCTCAAACATGTACCGGTATATAAATGTCTGTCTTAAAATCTTTTTTTTTTTTTTTTTTTTTTTTTCGTTATCTTATGCAGGCCAGTTAGTTATACATCAGTTTGTACACCTAAATTTGGCCAATCATTTATCAACAGTCATCTGTCAAATGATTTTTTTCGGTCATACCATCTTGCTTCATATGTTGCAGCTAATATACGCAACGGTTGAAATAAGAATCATTTCATTTCCCATTGAGTTCCGTCCCAGTTTTCACGGTGATGGACGTCTGTGTCTTCAGCAGGCGTAGAGCTAACAGAACTGGCAGCGTTGCGAGGCAAGGGCTCAACCATGTACGGCTGGAAGCCTTCTACACCAAACCAAGTGTAAAAGTGGTGTAGAAGGCACAACCAAACTTGCTTGAACCTTCCGCCACAACAATCTTACCCTCTTGATAAATGACCAAACACATTCACTATATTCACTCGTGTAAATTTGTGCACCACTCAGGAGAATTTGGAAATGCAAAGTTTGGAACAGCCATTTCCCTATGACTTTAAGGTGAGAACATTATACTTTTAAGCATCACTATATGGCCCATTTACTGATTTAGTGTGTAATTCAACAAAAAGTTCCAATGTTTAGAGGACCGTGGCAACCAGCCTGAGATTCTGAATTCAAGCCCCACTCCCACAGACTGCCACTCTGGGTCTCTGAGCAAGGCCCTTAACCCCACACTGCTCCCCAGGAGCCGCACGATGGCAGCTCAGTGCTTCCCAATGAGATGGGTTAAATGCAGAGGTAAATTTCTCCAATGTGAGATCAATCAATTAATCATTTTGATTATTTCTTAGCCATTAGCTCAGAGGAACAGATGCCATTGTGAGTCAAAGTACGTGCTGATTTTAAATAAACTGAGAAGGTAACAAATCAGTAAATGATGGTTATCCGGTTTCATTTTGTTCAGTTGAACGACAATTGTGAAAGTTGACACACAAATCAGCCAAAGAATGGATACTTGTGCTAATTACATTGTCAAGGAGCTTCAACAGCAGTACTGTTGTGGCGAATATCAGATTTATTGTACCCACACTGAACTTATTTTGGAATCTGTGCTTTAATCTCAGCCAAACCCATTTGCACAGGTACAGATAAAACTTTTCAATAAACCAAATGGTTCCCGCCACGTATCTGACCCAATAACTATTTGAAACAACTATTTTCATTAGTTTCAGATGGAACTATTTACATACGTATATATTATTAGATTATTAAACTGCACTTACAATATTCACCACTGTTCAGCGCCATTTCCCTTCTTCCTCTGCATTACAGAGTCTTCCATTTCGAAAAGGCCTCGGCGCCACATTATAACATAATCGGCCTACAAACTGGCCTTCGGCAGACTCAGCCCCTGAATTTGAACTAAGCAAGTCACACATTGCAAACTACTGGATTCCTTGAATTTAAACTTTTCTACCAGTTTAAATACTTGTATGCATTTTTTCATAACAACATAATTTTTTGATAGCGTGCTAATGATCTAGCCTGATAAACCAGACTAAATGGGAGGTGAAAGGTGTAATTTAGTCTGGCCACGATGAATGAGACATCAGAAGATTGTTGATGAGAACAACCGGTTGTTTTTCAAACCATGTCTGTCCCTATTGGCCAACGCTCTGACCAATGAGTGGTTAGCCCGGGCTGCGGTTAGCTTTAAAACATATTTTTATCGAACAACAGAAACAGAAAGAGGACTTTTAACTTTCAATGGAGCATTCCATTGAAAGCTACTGCTGCCGCAGTGCATGCTACTGTTGTGCTTTCTTCAGTGTTGCGCAGCTTTGCATCTAGACATTCTGCTTGGTGATTGGCCAGCCAGTTCTAGGGCCTGGGGCATTGATCGAGGCTGGACCACTCGCAGGCAAAAATCTTTTGGCCGCTGGCGGGTGGGGCTAGTTTACTAGGCTACTAATGACCTAGAATTTGTCTTTACGATTGGATTCATTTGCATGTTTTGTTTGCAAAGTCCCTTTAGGCAGGATTTCTTAACCCTGGATTTCAGGGCCCACTGTCCTTTATTTTAAATGTGCTCAAGAAAACCTGATTCAGATGATTGTATTACCTACCCTGCAGCCATAAAAAAATATTTTTTTTTATTTTTTATTCAGGTCAGATGTCTAAAGGGCAGAAAAACAACTTAAACATGTAGGACAGTGGAGCCTGCTTTATGCAATAAGGTGAGTTGGTGTTATATACTGTATACAAACTGAATTACATAAAGTATTATGATTATCTCATATCACTAGAGCTGAAACAATCGAATTAATCATGATTAATGGATTATTGAAATAATCATCAACCAATTTAGTAATAGATTAATTGGTAACTGGAGTACAGAGATTCTTATGCATGTCTTTAGCTGACAGATTGATCCATTTAGAGCAGTAATTATACCAAGATTGTAAAAAATTAACATTTTGCATTTAAGATAAAAACAAATCTTTTTCGTCCGTCGACATGCTTTATCCATCCTCGTCAAGTGGAAAAGTTGTAGTTTCACCTTGTTTGATTTAGTAAATAGTCTTCTCCAAGAGACATTTGGCTTTCCGAATATTAATCTATTAATCAAAAACGTAATCAACAGATTAATCAATTTGCAAAATAATTGTTAGTACCTGCCTTAGATATCACCATTAAATTCCCTGAGCTTTGTGGTAGATGCTGTTTGATTACAGTATCTCACTCAAATGTGATGGGACCATTATTTCAAACCCCAAATTTAAACATGTAACCCAGTGTCTGATACTTTTAATTAAAGCTAAACTTTATTTATCGAACATCAATTTGCTGAATTAAAGGCATCTATACGTATTGAATTAAGCTAAATGGATAAACATTTAAAGCAAAACTGTGCTTAAAAGCTTTGTCTTGAATTTCTGTTTCACATCCCGCAGACACACAGCATGACAGAAAAGCCCATAGAGCTTTTGAAGAGTTCCACTTAAACCCATGAATGCATAATTTAATTTGAAGGGGTTAAAGATAAGCAGGAAACATTCAGGAGAGAATTAACCCTATCTGACAGGGAAACTGCTGAGCTCTCCGTTCTCTAATCCTTTGATGGCTTCACACTGTGCCGTGCCACGCTGACACATTTCCCTGTTAACACTATTTGACAATACATGACATTTTCTTCATTTTAAAAATAATTATGATCAATAATCTTCCCTGAAGCCTTTCTCAGACAAACAATCGGTGGTAGATCCTGCATGCGGTCGCTGAGGAGAAGCCAAACAGATGAGCCTATAATTGTGTTTGTTTTAAATAGGAGAGCTTAAGCACAGCTTTACATACTGATTGGTTCTGATAACCAGTTCCTGCTATGTTAAATGTGTCCGTTTTTTTTTTTTTTTTACTTCAATTGCTGCCAAACTTTAGGAAAAAATACCTTTGAATTGTTTTTTCTTTTTTATTTTGTTCTGGTGAGTCAAAGAAGAAACACTCAGAGGTTGTTTTTTTGGTTTTTAATGATACTGTATTTACCGTTGGCAGGAGGAGCTACCAAATTGGATAGAGACATGGTTGGATTCATAGAAGGTTGGCTCGTAAAACCATATTTTTTTTATTTTGTTTGCAGTTGCAATTGTTTCTTTTTTTTTCTTTTTTTAAGCTGGGCCAAAAGACCAGGGCAGTGGCCAGAATCACTGGCCTTTGACCCCTGACTGGCTGGATGCAAGCTGAAACACCATCTATTTAACCACCAGTAAATACATCCTACATCCTCGATGCCAAGACACTCTGACAACACGATTTGGTGCAGATTTACTAAAGGAAAAGGCAACATTTTAAATCCAAACTTTCTGCAAAAGGACTTTATATATAGAGACTTTTTTTAAGGAGAGATGTGAGAATTCAAAGGGCGTTTTTTCATCATTTGGTATCTTCGCACTTTGGCTTCTAATATAGCTGACTTTTTTTATGGAGTAAATTTTGTTCCATTATTGTTCCAAGCAAATGACACCAATTTTAGAAACAACAAGTTAACTACAAGTCAATTTAAAAAAGAAAATGAAATCTGGAAATGAAACATAGACAGTTTAATTAAACAAAAAAGGGGTTTGGGGGACTAACTTTGCTGTTTTCTTAAATTGTGTGTTCTTCATGATTGTATTCTTTCCAGGGTTTTTTTTTCTTAAATAAAAAAAACTTTTTTTCATGATTCCTTTCAAGCTGCTTTATAAATATCTTTTTGTTTTATTGCATTTCACAGACCACACTGCCTTGACTTCAATAAATGAAATCTGAGAAAATAGCAAAGTTATCCTCTAAACCTTCTCTTGTTGAAGTTTTTTTCTTAAGTTTTATTTCTGGATGGCATTATATATATATATATATATATATATATATATATATATATATATATATATATATATATATATATATATATATATATATATATATATATATATATATATGTGTATTTTAGGTTTAAAAAGCCCATAGAATTTAATGTATGCTCTCCTTGTTGATGTTAAATTGGACTGGATTGATTTCACAATCACCATCTGTGACTTATGTGAAGTTAGGAAGCTGAGACCGAGGCATTTCATGCAAGAAAAGAGGTTCAAATTTATTTAACGTCCTCAGACTGAGAGATAGAGCTCTGACTGACCTCAGATAAATACATTTATACCTTACAAATCCCAACACACACGTTCCCCCCTGGGGAACCAACCCACCCCCTGCATAAAGAACTTTCTCACACTTAAACATTTGGTTATTACTAAGAAAAACGTGGGAATTCAATTCATCAAGGACATACATTTTAGCCAGATAAACACTCGCAACAGGTCTCCCATTCACGACATGAAGGAGGATGAGTGACATCAGTCTTATCTTTCATGACCCTCCCTTCAACCTTGTCTAGACTGGGGAGGCAACTGCTTTCCATCATCCCTATTCTTAACTCCAAAACTTAGCTCTAAATAATCACCCCTATTTAGGCAGAGAAAAGGCACACTCAAAATATTGTATCTCTCAAGTAGGCCAAGGAAAAATTCAGTTCAGTTCCAATGTGTCTTTTGACCTTTTCAGGTATGTGGTCCACTTCTCCTACCCACAAACCCTTTTTTTTTCAGGTTGTAACAACAGTCAGTCACCTGTCATGGCTTTTTAAATTTGATGTGAGCCCAAACATGAAAGCTACACAGATGCTTTGATATCTTGCAAACAGCAGCAGCGCTCTTTGAACCGAGAAGAATCACCTTCATAGCAGCAGCTCGGGGAAGACGGGTAACCTACATCCCATTTATTAAGTGTTCAAATAAAACAAGCGAAGCTCGACCAGAACTCTGCCACCTCAAAATAGCAATAAACGGTCCGTTATTAAAGTCATTTGTTCCAGTGTTAATCTGATCTCTCTCCTGGGTTCTCCCCCTCCTCAGCTCCCACACTACAAGGCTGCAGAAAAATAAAAAAAAATGGCATAGTTTTCAGAGAAGTCCATCAGTGGCGACAAAAAAAGACCTGCCACCAACAGACTAGAGTTTAGAGAAATCAACTACATCTCAAATGTCTGCAAATAATCTTAATAATTGTGGTTCTAAAGCCTTTGGAATTATAAAAGATTTTATTAATAGGTTATAGAAAAACATATTTCAACTAAGTCATCCGCTAATTTAAAGCTAAAAAGTCATTTTCATTTTCAAATATATATAGTTTTACTAAGGTAAGTTTACTTTTTATATCATCATATAAAATGTATTTCTATTATTTAAGGAGACATTGAATTGTACATTTTATAGTGACCCCCATTTGGTGTCCTGTGATTCATTTTCCCCTATTAATCTTGTGTTATATAAATTAAAAATAAAGTATTTATGAGATTTTGCATGGAGAGCTCTTTGCGCAAAGCATTATGGGATTTGCTGTCACAGCCATAGGCTGTCGCTACCCGACAGCGGCGACTAATAACAAAGAAGGTGCAGGCACCGTGCAGTGGAGGAGGAGTTACGTGACCAATGGAGCAAAAAGTAGTGATCATCTGTCTGAACAGTCAGTTAACTGAGTTCACTATTAAAGCTACAGTGTGTAATTTTCAGCGACATCTAACGTTCAGACTGCAGACCGCAGCAACATGAACATCCCCTCCCCACCGCTTCTCCCCCCCAACAGTACGGCGAGCGTTAGGGGACAAAATGTCTTCCACGACGTCCGCATCACCTACTTTCTCAAGTGATGAGGTTTGTTTACATAGATAATTTTACAGATAGTATTTCATTAGTCTGTGTGTTCAGTACCGTCTCAGTTCATCTCTCTCAACTTGCCGTAGTTACTTTCGAGCGTAATGGGCGATCTCGCAATCGCTAGTTTGTTTGCTCTGCGCTGCCGTAGCGCAAAGATGTCTGCCTCCATGGCTGCGAGACCCGCTCCTATGTAATTATAAATAACAAATTCTAAGGCAACGCAAATATTAAGGTTAAGAGGCTGAGCTCATAGGTGATGATAAATAACATAGTTATGTGTAATATATTACATTTCTGACTGTATATCCCTGTAATTATTACACACTGTAGCTTTAAGTCCACTACATAGTCGCCGCTCTATATAGTATTAGAACAGCAACTGTTAAACAGATATTTCCGGGTGGATCATCTAAATAAGTGGTCCTCATAATCGTTAGTGATATGTTTACGTAAGGCCGTCCTACGTGCTCGTCGTGTTAGCCATCTTTTTCTGTACATGCGCACTTTCAGGTGTATATCAGTGGTGAGCTACAGCTTCAGACAGTTATTGAAGCTCACCTTTCTTTCCACTTTAACAAATATATGCGTGCGAGTGCATGCACAAGGCCATTTCTCCTTGTGCATGCTCTCGCACGCATGTTTTTTTTTAAAGTGGGGAGGACAGATATTTTAAAAACTCTGCAAAAATCCTCCACAATACTTTTAAATATATTGGCAGCACAAACCGGTGATTGGTTAGACTGATGTCAAAATAATCAGTATAGATATCAGCTTTAAAAAAATTGGTGTTAGTCAACTAATTAAGCAGTTTTTGTAGCCAGTTCAAACTGGTTTTTGTGTTTCCTGAATACCGGAAATGTTTTGCCTTATATTCTACAGAAGTGTCGTGGCAATAGGAGACGGAGAGTGAGCATGTTAAATTGTTTTATCTGCACCATTTCCTCATGGGAACCTATCAAAAAGGTCCACTCAATCTCTGAAAGATGCAAAGAAGCTCCAGCCGGCCCTCCTGCTGGTGGAGTTAATGGGAGAGATGTGTTTTAGGAATACTGGGAGAAACAAAAGACAGAGAGAAAAACACTTAGAGCCAAGAAGACATCAAAAAAAGCTCCTGAGCAGCTTCTGAAACGTATTTGTGGAGAACTCGCTCACCTGGGATGGATTAAAGGGTTTGTGTGTTTGTGGACTTAAGCCACAAAGCAGCAAAGGTCATGCTAGGGCATCTCTGTCACTTTAACACAAGGAAAGCTTTTCTATGTGACTGTAGAGACAGTTTCACATGCCAGTGCTGCTCTCTAGTGGTTCCTACAAAAACCCTCTTCATTCACAGAACAAACCTTGTGACATAATGATGTTTTATTTCACTACAGTTTAATAACTTTAGTTTTTTTCAGTAAACGTGGGACATGGCTCTTAGTGAGCGAAACAATGCAGGATTTAGAGACATAAAGCATAACATCAGTGTTTTAAAACTGTGCAGTAAAAAGAAGACCCCCCCCCCCAAAAAAAAAAAAAACTAAAAACAAACAATAACATAAAAAGAATTAGAATTAGAATGTTGTTAGAAATGGTATAAAATTAATGAAATGACATCGTATACAGAGGCTCATACGGCAGAACAAGTCACACTGATCCAGAGAGGGATGGTATTCTGAGGTTCATTATTTCACTAAATTACAGAACGTGTTTCCAAACATTAAGGTCTTTAAGAGTCTCAGTTAAATTTGATTAAATATTTTAATGAAGTGAAACACCTTTCCCTCTGGGAAACCATCTGTCTCCTTCCTGGATGCTATCGTTAGGCGTTCTCATGTGATGTATCGTTTAAAATAGAGATGGAAGGTAACGATCAATGAATTGATCTAAAATGAGTGATATTATTGATCGAATAGTTATTACCTGTTAAGCAGCCATTCTAATAAAAAACAGGTTTCCCTTGCATCAAAATGAACGGGCTAAATATTATTTCTATGATATGCTGACTTGTAAACAATGGTCCATCATTATATTTTACCAATTCATTGTGCTAGGTCAGAGGTCATGGATTAGCAGACCGGGATCCAGATCCAGACCCACCTGCTGGCTAATCTTAACCAACCTGATTTAAAACATTTATAAATTACCGCATGTTGTCCGACGACAGTGTCTAATTTCACTTGCACTGCTTCTCCTGTTAATACGGTAAAGCCCTTCAGAGCGTCCGGCACCAGGTTGCTCGTGATCCAAATTAACCAATGAGCTGCTGTCAGTCTGGGTCAAACCTGTGGCAAGCCGGGCAATGGGAAAGAAGGAGAAGATGATGAGAAAAAGAGAGCAGAGAAAGTGTTTACTGCTGGAAGAACTGTGGTGAACTGGTGACAGAAAAGTGAAATGGTGCTCAAAGATGACCCTGAACATTCTGAGCATGTTTGGCTCAACCTGCTGCTGTGAAGCAGGATTCTTCACCATGAACAGAATCAGAAATAAATATGGATCCAGGCTTAAAATGAGCTCCTTGATATGTGCTTTAGAATGGCTTTGTTTCCATTCAAACCCAGGTTTAAAGCCTTGCAGGGCAGCATAAAGCCCACTGCACTCATTAAGACAGAAAAAAGAAAGAAAAAAACAACAAATGGTCAGTTCAGGTGTTTTATAAAATATGTGAATCTGGAAATTGTCTTTATACCAAATTGAACGTTTGTTATTCTCTACTTCAAAAAACACTGTAGATTTTAAAATGGAGAATTTTTCTTTTTTTTTTCTTTTTTTTTATTTAAAATTCAATATCTAGCATGGATGCATAAAAGCCTCATTTTATTTTAGTGTTACATTCTGATTAAAGTAACGGATTATGATTAAAAATGTCTCCAAACCTTTACTGGTTGCTGATGTACTTTATTTGGACTCGTGAATAAAAAAAAAAAAAAAGGTTTTCTTACATATAAACTTAATATATGATATATTTTATAAAAAAAAAAAAACTGTAACCTGCTTGTTCATTGATGACAAAGGTTGAATAAAATTGTGAAACACATAATTTCCAATAAACAGAGACGTCAAACTATCATTAACAGACAGGTTATCTTGGTCTGACTATACTGTCTATCAATTGGTTTCAAAGAAGTAGACATTATCTTTGATAGAGCTCTGATTTTAGATTATCTGTTCAGTTAATCGAATGAAAAAATATTCTAATCAATCATTAATCAACACTTAATTGTAATCATTTAATTTCATTCATATTTTAAACAGACTGATGCAGCACCTTCAGTTGGGAAGGCCTTGTTCTCTTCCTCGTGGTTCAGCTGGTTTCTTTTGATCTTCTAATGAATCTCTTGAGGCTTTATCATAAATCTGCATGTTTACTTTCTATAGACTCAAAGGTTTTAAACCAATCAGAACCTAACAAAGCCATGACATCATCTTCTGGTGCCTTCTGAACTGTGGAACTTTACTGTGTTTAAAATTCTTATTATTCTTAAAAAAGAAAAAAAAAAACACAGATTACCTTTTTCATTCACAAAATATAAATGATTTCAGTGTTGTGAACTGATCTATAACATAATATTTTCTTTAAGTCTTTTTAGTAGAGTGTGTATTAATATCTGGTTTAGACTTTAAATCATTTCCAGGTTCAGTAAATCCACGGGTTGGCACAGTAGAAACCTCGACACCCTCAGCCATTATACACCTTTAAAAAATTATACCAGTTTTAACGCTCCTTTATTGTACAATATCCATGTTACTAGGGCTGCAACTAACGATTATTTTGCAAATCAATCTTTGAATATATTTTAGATTAATAATTGGATAGCCAACGCTTCCTTAAAGAACATTTTTTTACTAAATTAAACCAAGTGAAACTAAAACTTATAGAGCATATTGACAGATGAAAAAATATATTTACCTTAAATGCAAAATGTTTACATATCTTTTCACAATCTTGGTATAATTACCGCTCTGAGTTGGTTGCTCTGTCAGCTAAAGGCATGTTTTAGAGTCTCTATACTCCATTTATTGATTAATCGATTACTAAAATAGTTGACAATTATTTCAATAATCGATTAATCCGATTGTTTCAGCCCTACATGTTACCATTACAGCTGTGTAGCAGCTGTTTGGACAAACTAACACAGAGAATAAACATTAAAGAACTCTAAAAAAGTTACATCTGTTAATAGCTGGTAGTCATCACCGTAGAGTGGAGTCCAACACTGGGAAACTAAAACCTGATAGTTTTCCCCTCTGAAAAACTCAAAAACTGGCCAATTTCTGACTCATTCAACATTTCACTTTCTGTGTTAATCTGTCAATTATTTTTCTGATTAATAATCGGATAGCTAAAGGTTCCTTGATGAAAAAATTTTGCAAAATGAAACTAGGTAAAACTAAAACTTTTCCACTTGAGGAGTTCTGTATAGAGCATATTGACAGATGAAAAAATATTTTTGTCTTAAATGCATACATATCTTTTCACAATCTTGGTATAATTGCCGCTTTGAGTTGGTTGCTCTGTCAGCTAGAGGCATGTTTTAGAGTCTCTATACTCCAGTTATTGATTAATTGATTACTAAATTAGTTGACAATTATTTCAATAATCGATAATCCGATTGTTTCAGCCCTATATGTTACCATTACAGTTGTGTAGCAGCTGATTGGACCAACTAACACAGAGAATAAACAGAACCCCATATGTAAAAATGATGCATTCTGTAAATAGCTGGTAGTCATCGCCGTAGAGTGGAGTCCAACACTGGGAAACGAAAACCTGTTAGTTTTCACATCTGGAAAGATGAAAAACTGGTCATTCTGGGACTCAATCAACATTTAACTCTCCATGGTTTCAGCTGGGGCTGCAACTAACGATAATTTTATAAATGTGTCGACTGCTGCCTGTCAAATTATTTTTTTGGTTCCTTAGAGAAGATTTTTTGCAAAATTAAACAAGGTGAAACTACAACTTTTCCAATTGAGGACTTCTGAATACTGACAGACAAAAATGATTTTTTTTTTTTTATCTTTATTTCAAAATGTTAACATAATTTTTTATCACAATTCTGGCATAATTGCTGCTGTAAATGGGTTTCTCTGTCAGCTAAAAGGCACATTTTAGAGTCTCTATACTCCTGTTAACGATTAATCGATGAACAGTTATTTCAATAATCAATTAATCATGATTAATCCCATGAATTGTTTCCGCCCTAGTTTTAGCAAATGTTTAATTTGTAAAAAATCTTTAAATTTGAAAAGAAAACATCAAAGAAAGATTAAAAGATGTGTTCAGAATATAAGTGAAAATCCTTCCTCTCTCCTTTTCTCTCCCCTCTCATGCTCTCATGTTCCTGGATTACCCCGCTGACCCAAAGATTTCCACGACACGTTTCATTCACGCCACAAACATCAGCAAACCAGCATTTGAGTTTACAGCACTAAATGAACCTGAAATGGGGGGAAACCCCTCAGTTTGATCTCATTATAATTCAGACTGATTCATGTGGGGAGGCTTCCAAAGCAAACCCTCTCTCATCCCACTTGAAGCAACAAAACTTTCTTTGCATGTACGTGAGTAATATTTTTTGCTGCATGTGGTCAGAGAGAAGTTTCTTAATGACAGAGTGATCCTGAGCGATGCGGGGCCAACTCCTCAGGCTGCTCTGTAAACAGGCAGAGCGGCCTGCCATCTGGTCTGCCTCCACTTCAGAGCAGAGACCGGCGCAGACCTTCCCTGATGATTCGCACCGATTCCTTCTGCGTAAACCCCAAAGTTTAACATCCAGCTGAACCAAACTCAACTTGTGCCTGAAAGCGTTTGTGATGAGGTTGGCTTAAAGTTCAGTTGGAAAAACTCTGCTCTCAAAGTTTAACAGGTTATTAAACACATACAAATACAGCTTTTCCCCAACAACTGACTTCATTTGAAAATCTTTTTCCTTCGTCAACTTATCAAATGATTTCACATGAAACTTATAAATCCCATTTTATTTTTCACTGGCTAGTGAATAAAAAACTGTGGCTCTCTGGAAGAATAACAAAATTAAAATCTAAAACATACATTTGTATTCAGTTTCGTGTAACTCCCATATGAGATTCAGAATAACCAATTAGCTTAGGAAGTTCCTGAAAAAAAGAAATTCTACTTTTGTGTAATTTCTCAAATGCTTCTAAAGTTCCCAGTTAGTCTTTTATGAGTGGATAAAACATTTGCCTTCGTTCAGCCAGCTGACAGGCAGTTAACAGCACTGAGTTAAGTTTGTGAAAACAGTCTCATCATAACTTTTCTCTGACATCTTATTAAAGGTGCATGACACATTATAGGCATTTGCAAAAGAGACTCAAACCATCACATCCCCATGAAATAAGGTTATATGCACCAAACATCTGTTCCGATAGTTTTTAGATCCTTTCTGAGCCTAAATAGAATTTCAGCAGCAGGAGAAATGAGCAGATTTTAACAAACCTGGTGCCAGCTTTTGGAAATACTATATCATTATGTCATTTTGGACTTCCATGTTTCTCTTCATGGAGTCTGCGCGAAAGGGGAAAATGTGTAACTACGTGGACGGATCCGTGTGGAAAACATGGCGATGCAGAATTTCCTTCTTGCGAGGGTTTGCAAATGTAAACATTGAGAGATTGTGGAAAAACTCCAGGAAAGTAATGACTGTTGCTGTTGAACGGCACGAAGAGGCTTGCGCAAAAACATCAATGAAAAGTAAATTCCTGTTCCTAACAAACACCAACAGGCCAACAGCATCAAGGTAAGATCAGATTAATTATACTTTTGTTGACAGTAGAGACAAAGAATAGCATTGCTATCACTAATATCACTATCAATAAGGATGTTCCTGCTTGGCTGTGACTCCGTCCTGGAGAGAAATATCAGCTGTGCTGCTGCCATCAACACCTTTGTTGATAGATGTTTGAGCTCTGCCTGTTTTTCAGTGTAGTCCTGTTTCTCTTACTGTGGCTGTGTGTGTCCTGGAAGGGGCCGCCTGTGAAGCTGGTTGAAAGTTGCCTTTTGTATCTCTGCTTCTATCTCCTTAAATCCCAGTCGGCCTCAGCAGATGGCCGCTCACCCTGAGCCTGGTTCTGCTGGAGGTTTCTAACTGTTAAAAGGGAGTTTTTCCTCTCCACTTTCGCTACAGGCATGCTCAGCGTGAGGGATTGCATTTGAGTCAATGAGTCGATGCAATCCACTGTTTTTTTCCTTAGATAGATGTATGATCTGGTTGAATTGTCTCTGTAAACTGAATTGAACTACTGACATCCATCAAATTAGCCGCCTCATCTGAGCGCCTCGGTCACTTTAGCTTCTATTTCAGAGAACGCAAACGTTCAGACTGTATTCCCAACTTATCCCTCTAAGAATCAAGATATATTTTCTCAAAACAATATGTCTTACCAAATGCATTTGTCTTACTGACTGGAAGATTATTGCACTTATTTTTAGGTGGAATTTTCTTAAAAGCTGATTTATATAATCTAAGACACAACAAAAAATGAAGTATAAGTAAGTCAATTCCTGGAAATAGGTGTATTTTCACTTAATTTGAGCTATGCTGGGGTTGGGTTTATTTGATTCTCTGGTTAATGAAGGCCAGAAATGTCCATTGTTTTTCTCATATGACGGAATAAAACAGCTTCCTCATTCAGAAATGGATCCATGTGGAGCTGAACGGCCGACACAGGTTTAATGTAACTTTACCTGGGAGGCTAGAAATTCAATCAGACTGTTAGAGACCAGAAGGCTGCACTTCAGCTCTCTGAGCTGTGCTTCCAGAGAATTAACCTGCTCTTAAAAACAACTAAAAGCATGTGTGCATAGATGACGCCAAACACTTGAAAAAACAGTCTGTAGAAGCTTATAAAATCTTCTTCGTCAAAGGAAAGCCTTTCCCTCTTGCAGCAGGTTTACTTGTGTTTTAGCCTCGTTTGAATCACAAAGAAACACAAAGGCTTTCTAAAATCTTTGCCTCGACTTCATGAAACAAAAGCAAGATTAAAATGCAAAGAAGCTCTGCCACTCAGCACGCCGTTGTTATCCAGATAAGCACACAATCTTCAGTGACTTCTGACCAGCTCCAACGCTCCGTTCCCATGACCGATGAATCGGTTTGTGTGCGATCCATCTAGATGATGCGTGTTTGAGCTCCTTTTGCCGATTGAAAAGAGAGCAGTGGCAGAAATGCGACAAAGTGTGGGAGGCCAGCATAGAAGAAGAAAAGCAGGAAAGGAGAAGGCAAAGATGGCCGACTGAAGGGCAGAAAGAAGGAATTGAAGCAGAAGTAAATGTCTTGCTTTGAGAAAGATTCCCTGTTTTTTGGTACTTCATCAGCGCTGACCTTCGCTTTGACCCAAAGCGAATGCTGTAGTGAGCTCCCTGCAATGGCACCGCCACCGCTGCAGACACACACACTTACACACACAGACACAGGAATGCTGCTTCTGGTATTGTCTTTAAGTACCAAACTCAGGCCAAGGCCTCGCCAGGGTTTCCAAAACAAAATAACAGCCGTGCAAATCTATCTCACACTCACACACACAAGCGCTGCTCAGATACACACCCAAACACCACTTCCGTCCATTCTCTCTCACAGTGAAAGGAAGCTGGCCGGGCCCCAGCTGTCCCGACTGAGGTGGCCTCAGTCCTCAGACTCCCCACTTTCCTCTCTGAAAGGATCTGAAAGACTCTCTGGGTATATTCTCTGACTTTTTTACTGTTTTGATAAAAAGAATCACTTCATATAAAGAGAAGCAGTTTGAGCTTTATCTGTGTATTTTTGATATTTTCTGTTGAAGTGTTTTGATTCAGGACTTTTACTGTTTGTCTCATCATGAAAACAAAAATGTACAGTGAGACCCAACAGTTTTTATCTATCATCTAACATAAAATGTGTTTCTCACATGGAAATGCTCCTAAGTCCTCATTTAGTCTTTTTTTTATGAAAGAAATTGGTGTCAAATAAGCAAGATAAACTGTGAGAAATCTCCATAACTGTATAACTCTCCTAACTACATAACTTTTTTGAAACATCTCATCAGTGGTGCATAGGTCCATTACTGTTACTGTGTATACCAAGACAATAAAAGCAAAAAATTATTTCATCGTTACAAAATAGGGTTATATACACCAGGCATTGGTCCTTTTTTTAGCCTAAATTGAATTCCAGCACCGGGTGTGATGAGCAGATATAAATGTGGCGCCATCTGCTGGCAGTGCCACGGCACTATCTGAACACCAGACGGTGCCTACTAAATACAGCCGAATTATCCTGCAATAACTCTTAGTGAAGAAACTGTTTGGCCAATAAATATTTGTTAAATACACTGATCTACCGCAACTCCATGTTGTACTCAATCCATCCCAGAGCCTCCTATCAGAACATCAAGATAAAAGACAACTCTTATTCCTTATTCTATTTTCTTATTCACTTTTCTAAGGTCCACATTTATGTGACCATTTTTCTATAATCTTCTTGCTGCTGTAAACACCAGAATTTCCCCATTGTTGGACAATAAAGGAATTTTATATTCTATTCTATTAAAAAATGAAGACAAAGACACAGCATTAAGAAAAGATCCAATCAATCTCCATCCATCCATCCATCTTCCTCCGCTTATCCGGGGTCGGGTCGCGGGGGCAGCAGCTTAAGAAGGGAGGCCCAGACTTCCCTCTCCCCAGCCACTTCTTCCAGCTCTTCAGGAGGAACCCCAAGGCGTTCCCAGGCCAGCCGAGAAACATAGTCTCTCCAGCGTGTCCTGGGTCTTCCCCGGGGCCTCCCCCCGGTGGGACGTGCCCGGAACACCTCACCAGGGAGGCGTCCAGGTGGCATCCTAAACAGATGCCCAAGCCACCTCAACTGGCTCCTCTCGACGTGGAGGAGCAGCGGCTCTACTCCGAGTCCCTCCCGGATGACCGAGCTTCTCACCCTATCTCTAAGGGAGAGCCCAGCCACCCTACGGAGGAAACCCATTTCAGCCGCTTGTATCCGCGATCTCGTTCTTTCGGTCATGACCCAGAGTTCATGACCATACATGAGGGTAGGAACGTAGATCGATCGGTAAATCGAGAGCTTCGCTTTTTGACTCAGCTCTCTCTTCACCACGACGGACCGGTACAGCGCCCGCTTCACGGCAGACGCTGCACCAATCCGCCTGTCGATCTCCCGCTCCCTTCTTCCCTCATTCGTGAACAAGATCCCAAGATACTTAAACTCCTCCACTTGGGGCAGGACACCCCCCCTGACCCGGAGAAGGCACTCTACCCTTTTCCGGCTCAAGACCATGGCCTCGGATTTGGAGGCACTGATCCCCATCCCGGCCGCTTCACACTCGGCTGCGAACCGATCCAGCGAGAGCTGCAGATCACGACCTGATGAAGCCAATAGGACCACATCATCTGCAAAAAGCAGAGACGCAATCCTAAGGCCACCAAAACGGATCCCCTCAACACCTTGGCTGCGCCTAGAAATTCTGTCCATGAAGGTAATGAACAGAATCGGTGACAAAGGGCAGCCCTGGCGGAGTCCAACTCTCACCGGAAATGAGCCCGACTTACTGCCGGCAATGCGGACCAGACTCTGACACCGGTCATACAGGGACCTGACAGCCCGTATCAAAGGGCCCGGCACCCCGTATTCCCGGAGAACCCCCCACAGGGCCCCCCGAGGGACACGGTCGAACGCCTTCTCCAAGTCCACAAAGCACATGTAGACTGGTTGGGCGAACTCCCATGCACCCTCCAGGACCCTGCTGAGGGTGTAGAGCTGGTCCAGCGTTCCACGACCAGGACCGAAACCACACTGCTCTTCCTGAATCCGAGGTTCGACTATCCGACGGACCCTCCTCTCCAGCACCCCCGAATAGACCTTGCCGGGGAGGCTTAAGAGTGTGACTCCCCTGTAATTGGAGCACACCCTCCGGTCCCCCTTTTTGAACAGGGGGACCACCACCCCAGTCTGCCAATCCAGGGGGACTGCCCCCGATGTCCATGCAACGTTGAAGAGTCGTGTCAGCCAACACAACCCTACAACATCCAGGACCTTGAGGAACTCCGGGCGGATCTCATCCACCCCCGGGGCCCTGCCACCGAGGAGCTTTTTAACCACCTCGGCGACCTTGGCCACAGAGATTGGAGAGCCCATTCCAGAGTCCCCAGGCCCAGCTTTCTCAATGGAAGACATGTTGGTGGGATTGAGGAGGTCTTCGAAGTATTCTGCCCACCGACCCACAACGTCCCGAGTCGAGGTCAGCAGCACACCATCCCCACTATAAACAGTGTTGGTGCTGCACTGCTTCCCCCTCCTGAGACGCCGGATGGCAGACCAGAATCGCTTCGGAGCCGTACGGAAGTCTTTCTCCATGGCCTCTCCAAACTCCTCCCACACCCGAGTTTTTGCCTCAGCAACCATCCGAGCCGCATGCCGCTTCGCCCGCCGGTACCCATCAGCTGATTCTGGAGTCCCACAGGCCAAAAAGGCCCGATAGGCCTCCTTCTTCAACCTGACAGCATCCCTCACCAGAGGTGTCCACCAACGGGTTCGAGGGTTGCCGCCACGACAGGCACCGACAACCTTGCGGCCGCAGCTCAGATAAGCTGCCTCGACAATGGAGGAACGGAACATGGTCCACTCGGACTCAATGTCCCCCACCTCCCCCGGGATGTGTTCGAAGTTCTGCCGGAGATGGGAGTTAAAGCTCCGCCTAACAGGGGACTCCGCCAGACGTTCCCAGCAGACCCTCACAACACGTTTGGGCCTGCCAGGTCTGACCGGCATCCTCCCCCACCACCGGAGCCAACTCACCACCAGGTAGTGGTCAGTGGAAAGCTCAGCACCTCTCTTCACCCGAGTGTCCAAGACATACGGCCGCAAGTCCGATGAAACGATGACAAAGTCGATCATCGAACTGCGGCCTAGGGTGTCCTGGTGCCATGTGCACATATGGACACCCTTATGCTTGAACATGGTGTTCGTTATGGACAATCCATGACGAGCACAGAAGTCCAACAACAGAACACCACTGGAGTTCAGATCAGGGCGGCCATTCCTCCCAACCACGCCCCTCCAGGTCTCACTGTCATTGCCCACGTGAGCGTTGAAGTCTCCCAGCAGAACAAGGGAATCCCCAGGAGGGGCACCCTCCAGTACCCCCTCTAAGGACTCCAAGAAGGGTGGGTAATCTGAACTGTTGTTCGGCCCGTAAGCACAGACAACAGTCAGAACCCGTCCCCCCACCCGTAGGCGGAGGGAGGCTACCCTCTCGTTCACCGGGGTAAACCCCAACGTACAGGCACCGAGATGGGGGGCAACAAGTATGCCCACTCCTGCCTGGCGCCTCTCACCGTGGGCAACTCCAGAGTGGAAGTATGTCCAGCCCCTCTCAAGGAGACTGGTTCCAGAACCAGAACCATGTGTTGAGGTGAGACCGACTATTTCTAGCCGGAACCTCTCAGCCTCACACACTAGCTCCGGCTCTTTCCCCACCAGCGAGGTGACATTCCACGTCCCAAGAGCCAGCTTCTGCAGCCGAGGATCGGACCGCCAGGGTCCCCTCCCCCGGCCGCCACCCTCCAATCAATCTACGAATCTATATATCCTTTTTATATCCGACACACTGCTGCACGAGGATAACCAGCCCTTTAGTCTCTACAATTTAAGTAAAAAGGATATAAAAAAGGATATATAGATTCCAATCAATCTACGAATCTATATATCCTTTTTTATATCCTTTTTACTTAAATTGTAGAGACTAAAGGGCTGGTTATCCTCGTGCAGCAGTGTGTCGCTGTGAGCTTGTTGCAGATATTTTTGATTTATTCCCAATATTGAAGCGTGGTCTGCGCTATGTTATTCTACGCCACAACGCAAGAGGGACAATCATGAACTAGCTGTGGGTCTAGATACGGCCGATGCGGTGAGGAAGTGGGGGCAAGTTTGTGCGACAACGGAGGGACATGAGTGTTAAAAAGAGCGGGGATCCAGGTGGAAAAAGGGTCCCAGCGTTCTCACGCACCTCGCTCTTCTCCTACTGGTCCATCTTCATGAGTCGTTTCCCACAATGGCGGTCATACAAACAAAACACGCCAGTAACATACCAAACAAGAAATACAGATAGTGTAGATCAGATGTAGATTTGACCAATCAGAGGCCTCCTGTCTGCGGTCACCTACAATTTTGGAGAGGTGCAGCAGAGTGACTGCGGAGGGGGCAGGGCATATCTCTGTTAACTGTGACACACATGCAGACGACCTGGTTTCTGAGCAAAAACCAGCCTTTAGTCAGACAACTCTCTTTGCAGTCATTTTAAAACACAACAGTGGAGAAACTCAGAGCTGCAATCTTCTGCTCAACTGTGCAACTTTTAGCATTTTGTATTAGCATTTTTAGCATTGTACATTCTTCCTGCATACATTTTTGCTTTTTCGCTATCTAAACATTAAAATCCAGACTATTCAAACAGGCCATAAATCAAGGATTGCAGCAAACTCTGTGCCACAACCCCCTAAAATTAAAGAAGCACAACATATGCAATGAAATTGATAAAAATCTGGATGCAGATATAATTAAGACTCTTACAACCTTCCCCAAACGTTCATTTCAATTACTCATCCAAGAGTCATCAAAGGTCAAAGCTCTTACCTTGGGCCATTTAGGGTTAATGAGTCGAGCTTTGATTGCATCATCCAGAGCCTTGCTGTACTGTCCAAGCCTCAGATAAGCTGCCGATCGGTTGCTGTACAGGATACAGTTTTGTGGATCCGCTGTGAGGGCTTCAGTGTAGAGACGAACAGCCAGGGCAAACTCCCCCTGCTGGCAGGCCTGGTTACTGTGACGCACACGTTCAAGGAACTCAGCTTTGCTTAGGGTGACCGAACCAGAGGCGGAAACTCGATCTCTCCTTTTCCCGACCGTGGCTGGATGGATCCCAGGAGAAGAAGATCGAGAGGATGAGGAGGGAGGGTTGGTAGCTCTGCTTGTGGAGCGAGAGCCAAAAAGAGAGAACTGGGGAGAAGACAGGGAAGGAGGGACGTTAAGAAGTGACGTCAAAATACAAAAAAAGACGGAACATATTCAGTTGTTGAACTGAGAAATAGTCAGTACTTCATAGTGAAGATACATTTTTTTATAAGACTGTTTGGACACTTTCACTTCCAGAACTGTGACATATTACCATTGAAATTGGTAAACGCACCCAGGAATCAATTTTTAAACCTTTAGGCCATTTCTTATTAAGTGCACTTGTGCGTTGCCCTGTGCTCGTGAGACACCACCAGCCTCAGCCTCATCACTCTTCCAATTACCAAGAACACAAGAATGAGAACTGACAAAATACTACAGTAGCCTGTTGCTCTCGCCCTGCCCTCTTTACCGAGCATGCATCAGGAAAGACTTGTGCGTTACTTAGACCGACATGTCCGACATGTCCCAGCATGCACTGCTGCAGAAGCTTGCTCCCAGAGCTCAGAGTATTAAGTTAAAGTACATTTTTCTTCTGCTCTTTTTCTACAAAAGTATGTTTTCAGATCACTTGAGGTGAGAACATTATACTTTTAAGCTTTACTATATGGCACGCTGACTGATTAAGGGCGAAACTTAAACCGTGGCAACCAACAGAAACTTCGAGGCAAGCGGCAGCCAGCGCTAATGTTAGGCTGTCTGCAGTAGCCATCTTGATCATGTGTGAAGTACTGCTGGCTCTGATGGCGGTCCTTTTTTTGTTTTATTTGAGAAAACTTTCATTTGTAATATCTTTATCTGACTCTGTTATTAAAATATTAATTATTTTTCATTTAGTAGTGGAATAATGATTATTTCTAGAGACTGAGGGGAAATGCAGGTCCAGCTGAGCCATGCGTGAGGTGAGTACATTTCAGCTCAAACTGACACATATTTATTATCGTTCTCTCCAGGTACATACTTCCTCTGTTCTTGTCAAGAAAGTACTTGGCGAGACAATTTAGCCAAATAATAGCCCAACAACATTTTATTTCTCATATATTTCCATATTATCCAATTAAAAACACTTTTTATTAGCATATATGTTAATAGGAGGAACGACATTTTTGATTTTAGGGTTGTTAACCAAAACAGATCTCCCAATACAGCCTTTTCATTCCCAATGCGTTACTGATATTGAAGCTTAGCATTCCATTCCATTTTATTCCGTTCTATCCGGCGCAGGGTCACAGAGGCAGCAGTCTAATCAGAGATGCCCTTCCTGATCCACACACACCTCCTCCAGCTGCTCCGGGGGGACCCCGAGGCGACACCAGGCCAGCTCAGAGACATAGTCCCTCCAGCGTGTCATGGGCCTTCCACAATGCCTCCTCCCAATGGGACATGCCTACATCACCTCCCAAGGGAGGCGACCAGGAGCCATCTAGAACAGATGCCCAAGCCACCTCAGCTAGCACCATTCGACGTGGAGGAGCAACGATCTACTCCGAGCCCCTCTCGGGTAACGCCCAGCCACCCGGCGAAGGAAACTCATTTCGGACGCTTGTATTTGCAATCTTGTCCTTTCCGTCATTACCCACATCTCATGACTCTAGGAGAGGGTGGGAACGTAGATTGATCAGTAAATGGAGAGCTTTGCCCCCAGACTCAGCTCCCTCATCACCACGACAGTCCGATGACCGCATCACTACTAACGTCTCACCGATCTCTCTATTGATCTCACACTCAATCCGTCCCTCACTCGTGAACAAGACCCCAAATACTCCTCCACTTGAAACAAGGACTCACCTCTATGCATAGCTTGGGTTCCAGATCCCATCTCCTGGAGCTTAGCATCATCATTTTATTTTTTTGTTTGGTAGGAGTCTATCAACATCTCACATATTGATTCAATAAAACCCACCGAAAAAATAGAAAGGAAATATTCAAATGAATTAAAAGGTGATTGTTTGTTGTAATAAAACACAAACATTTGGGCACTGATACCTAATTTAAGCATATTTTTGTATCTAAACCCATCATTCAGACAACAGTCCAGTCGAAACATAATCCCTGCTTGGTCACATTGTTGGCAAAACTGCATGAATCCCATAAAAAACATTATTGAATATAGAAAGTCACCCACAGATGCACCAAACTGTAGCTGCCTCATATGAACTCTATTATGCAGTGAAAAGGGGGGAAGAAACTGCTGCGTTCACTTTTCTGTTCTGCTTGATGGTAACCACTTAAATTCTTTCAGAAGACGTGGAAAAAAAAGCAGAGAAGTCAAACAGAGTTCTCTTCGTATTCCTGTCGGCCACAGCTGCTGAAACATGGGCTTAAACGTGCACATCATGGCTGAGCTTTGACAGAGCTGCCTCTCTCTCTGATCTGGTGTTTTTAAACCTCTGAGTTTACACCAAGGCCGTCATTTTCTCTATATAAATCCCACACACACAACCTAAAGGAACCTTCCAATGCATCACCCAAAATTGCTGATGGAGAGGTTATAAAAACCTTAAGTGAAACTTAAGGCTTACTTGAAATAGACCGAGAGGGTTAGATAGCCTTACATTTCTAATGTGGGAAATAACAGAAATTGCTTTGTGTAGGTTTTTATTACTTTAAACCTTTTTATCTTTCTTTACAACATTTGAATTTGTTTGCACATTAAATATTTAGTGTCTTAAATAAATATCTAGCTCCAAATTATTTATTTAACAAACTATTTAGATAGTATTGAAGACATAAATAGGGTAAAAAAAAAATACAAAGGAAGAATAAAACAGACAAAAATATTATAAAATTCACATAAATAAATACTTTAAAAAAGTTATTAATAAATAATGTTACTATCTCATTATAATGACATAGTATCTCATTATATTGAGTTACTCTCTCATTATAATGAGTTACTATCTCATTATAATGACATAGTATCTCATTATATTGAGTTACTATCTCATTATATTGAGTTACTATCTCCTTATAATGAGTTACTATCTCATTATAATGAGATAGTATCTCATTATATTGAGTTACTATCTCATTATATTGAGTTACTATGTAATTATAATGAGTTACTATCTCATTATAATGACATAGTATCTCATTATATTGAGTTACTATCTCATTATAATGAGTTAGTATCTCATTATATTGAGAAAATTTTATTTATTTTTTTAACAGAGTGGCGGAAATGGGCTTGTGATTTTCACGAGCGTAATAAAAGGTAACTGCAAAGATAAACAGTTCACCTTTAAGCTCCTCATCATTATTGTAAATAGATACTTAAGGACGACACTCTGCAGCCTGCATCATCTGATCAATGGTAATCTTGTTAAAAGGTAACAAGTAGAAAAACTCAACAAGGATTTAGTGTAGCAATATAAATATTCCTGCAGGGGCTATTTGTTCATTAACATTTACATTTAAATAGACACTTAGAAGTTAGAGGAATTTCCTCAGTAAAGAGCCTATGTTCAAGTATAGAGGAGCAGCTCTGCAACAGGAACACAGCATGAATATCCTGTCCCAGTGCCTCCAAGATTACCAGCAAACACACACTTCCCCAGTGTCCTGTCTTACCCTCCACTGCCCCGTTTCAGCCTGGGTCACAGAGAGGACATTCCTGGAGAACCACAGTAAGAAAAAGCTGAAAAAGGACTATGAACCTGTAAATGTAGAGTTGGAGTGATACCGCAGTAAAGTAGAAAACGAACAACTTATATTTTCCGACAGCTGGCATTGTCCTTAAAATCTGCTGTTGATATTTCAAAGATCTCCTTACTTCTAAAACTCTGAAAAACAAGATGTCAGCATTGACTAAAAATGCGTTAGCATTACGGGTGAGGAAAAAAATCGATTTGAGCTCAAATCGCGTTTCTAACATTTAAAGATTCACAATCGATTCTCATTTTCTTTAAAAACGTTTTTTTTTGTGGGCCCGTAGTGTTTGGCGAAACAAATGAGCCGCATGAGCTATGCACAGGCATGCAAGCGTTAGCCTAGCAGGCTACAGAGTGGTGTGTAGTGTTGTGTGAGCTACTATGTTTGTTCCCGCTAAAGTATGGCGGACGAAAAAAAATAAATTCAACCGCCTCCGTGGTATTTAAAAGCAACCAATTGGAAACACTTTGGATTTTACCTTCAACCCAGTCCAGGTAAGAAAGGGTTTGGCATGACTCACGCGATTTGCCGAGATTGCAACGCTAACGTTAAGTATTTCGGGAGTACTTCAAATCCCGTTCTCATCTCGAAAGACATCACCCAGAGTCGCTGGTAGAATTGGATAATTCAGTAAAGACAGTGCCAAAACGACCAGCGCACATTTCACCACTTTGAAAAACTGCCACATAATTGTGAATGGACAAAGAAGATAACAAAATCCATAGCTTGTTTTATCGCAAAACAAAAAAAAGCAGTAGATAAATCCAAGACATGTTGTCTTGGATTTACCTTTCGGTGTTTACATTATTACAATAGGTAAATAAAACATTTACAATTATAAAGTCTTTATAAATGTACTCTTCTTTCATGCCAGCAGACTGGAATAGATCCTGAGAATCGTTTTGAATCGTAAATTATTAGTTTCTGAATCGAATCGTTTGGATTTGAAAGAATCCGAAAAAAATCAAATTGTGACCCCAAGAATCGAATCCCAAAGATTCACAGCCCTACTTAGCAGCGTTACCAAATAACCAGCATAATATATCCTAATTCCCATCTGTACAGATTAGACTTCTGCAACCGCACACATCAGATGTCGCTTGGTTCTGGTCACAAACCAGTTTTGCTGCTATGCTTCTGCAACGTCGGTCTGGAATTTCTAGGGACGCACAGCAGTTTCCCACCAAAGCTCTAGGGGGAGCCTATCAGAGAACACGCTAGAACTTCGGATGATAACAAGAACTTCGTTTTGGCAGAGACCTTGGCATCTTTATATAATTTGTCTGAAGTGGTTGTACTTCCAAACCACCTCGATCAACCGTTCGTCGTAGTTGTCCATTGTAGTTGTTCCTCGGTTTTCAAAAATGGCGCCCCCAGGAACTGAATCGAGAAGGACGACCATACAGACAGTCGGAAAGGCATACCAAGGACCAATAACAGCTGCTTTTTGTCTGCAGACTTCCAATTGAAGTCTGCGCGGGTTTGCGACCGTCCGACGCGTAGTCAGGTTTTTTTTAGGTGCGCGACGATGGTTGCAGAACCTCTTCTCAGGGGGCGTGGTCGCACACAGAAAGATTTGATGCAGGCAGAAGCTATGCGTTAGAAGCATAAATTGACCTTAAGAGTTAATAATCCCTTAGCATTAGGTATGTTCGTCTGCTTATCAAACTTTCTATGAATCAGTTGCTTTATAACAGGTTTTCTAATCTCTCATTCTCCTGAAGAAATAACCCGACGCTTTTATTATTTGTGTTCTGAATCAAAGGCTTTATTTAACCAAAATGGTTTTACATATTTTGTGGGTTTTATTTGTGACAGAGAAGCAGATTTTTTCTTTTTTTGTCGTTTGTTGAACCACATGATGACTATAGTTGCACTTTCAAGTATTATAATGCTTGTCCGTACCAGCTCTGCACATCTAGAGATTGACATTTTTTTATGTTTTCCTTTCTAAAATAACTAGCTCACTGATTAGAAGAATTATTGCCAGTATTGGGTTGGATTACGGTCCTTCCCTTCGACCGAGCTTTTCTATGACACTGTATCTCTGGCTGCATGTCTCAAGTTTGTTGACCTCTTCCTTGTAATTAACTCCATCCATATTTCCATCAACTTCTCCCCGTCTATACTGAATAAACACATCCACACACCATGATGCAGCCCCCACCATGTTTCACATTAAAAACATTTATTTTCTGGCTCATTCGCATTGGGGATTCTAGTGGATGGTGCAATACTGAAAAAAATGTATTTTTAAATGGATGTTATAATTTAATCAGACGGCACAAAAATAAAATCTGAGAATAAAGGAATTTAATCTGGAGACCTTATTTTGATAAAAGATTTAAAATGTTTAATTTCTGGATTGCATTTTTTTTAAATTGTTTTTATCTTACAAGAATATTGAAGCAAAAGTAACTTCGTATTGCTGAAGTATTTCAGAGTTGCTTTATCTTAGATCCTCACCAACTGCATGATGTTTTAAACCCATTACAGTTTACTGAACGAGTCCTGTTTTAAACCAGTACACCAAAAAGTACACAATGCCTTTGAGATTTATAAAGGCCCACAGCATCACAGGTCCTCCACCTTATATTAATCTCCTGATTTCCTGCTGCTCCTGTCTAAGCTCCAAAACACTGTTTTGCAAATGTCATTGGGTTGAAGTACAAAATCAAGACTAGCAGAAAATGTTGCCATAAAAAGCAAAACTCAAAAATATCACATTTTCATTATAAAGACATTTTCTACTTTCTATTTTTGGTCAATGTTGTTATAAATATACCTTAAAGCATTATAACACAATGTGCCACCAATGTAATCTTACACAATCTCTCCAATCACCCAGCTGAAGTGAATCAGTAGTAGCTGAATAAAGCTCATGGGTTTAATCGAGTTGAGCTCAATCTGTATTTATATTTGTCTTTGTGGGATACATGGGACTAATCTCTTATATTAGATTAAATGGTTTTCAGGAAGACCTTTATGATTCTAAGGTGTAACAGGGTTGATCTTTAACTGCAGCATTTGGTCATATTTTTACCATCCAGCTCACTGTGTTTGATGGGAAGTTAAAACCGTACCTATGAGCTCAGAGCCGGGCCGCTGTGTCCCAGATCTACCTATACCCCAGGGAAATCAACATGAACCATACCTAAAATATATATATGTATATTTTTAAATAATAACTTATTAGAAATATTATGATTCCCCTACTAAATATTCTAAATCTGTGGTTTTTGTTTATTCAAAGAACAAAACTTGTTTCTACCAAAACGTAATACGGTGTATGTATGACTGAATCCACCCAGCAAAGTACATACGCTCTATATTTCAATGAAACATGGTTGTGTGACGGACATGAAGTATCACCCAAGTAAGGCTGAACGATTTTAAATCAATATTATGATTGCAATTTTATTATGATTTTTTTTTCTTTGCACTGACTACAAGCATGCAGCTGTTTCACTCCAATCTTTCTGTTTTTTCATGAAATCTTTCTTGTCCATAATCTATTGTTGCATGACATGACATGCATTATTGTTGCACTAATCTGCATGCTAGCTGCAACTCTCTATTTCCGTCTCTTTCTGGTTGCAAACCAACTTTAAGCTTATTACTGACACCTAAAAGGCTGGAGTGAGAAACTTAGTCACTGTTAAATGTAGGGTTGTCACGATACTAAATTTTTCAACTCGATACCGATACTAAGGAAAATATATGATACTCGATACCATTTTCGATACCACAAGGATAACATTTCCAAATTTCAACAGAAATATTTTGATTAATAATTAAAATACAATAAATAAATAAATACAATAAACAATAAGAACAACATTTTGAGGTTGTTTGCTGTGCACCGTATTTAGCAAGCTTGATAAAAAACTTACAAAATTAAAATTAAGTTTTCCTTACTTGGCTACGCTTTACACACATAACAATGACACTAGCCAAACCGGTTAAGAAACAGAAAATAATTCTCAGCAGCTGTTACAAAAAAAGTCTGAAACTGAAAAGTGCACAGAATTATTCAATCACACAGTGTTCTGAAAGTGAATTTTCCTCTATTCTGCACTTTAGATGAATGACTGTTTAGGTGCCAATGGTACTCGATACTTTTGAAAATGAGTATTGTATCCGGATACAACGTTTCAGTATCGATACTTTTTTGAGTATCGATACTTTTGACAACCCTAGTTAAATGTACAGTAATCTGACCAAAATGGAGTGACTATGAGATTTGAAAAGTGTGATTTGTTATATTGCGATTACAGTATATTGCCCAGCTAGGGATGGGAATCGAAAGCCGGGACCTGTTTAGAACCGGTTCTGTGTGTTCCAATTCCATGGCACCGTTTGGCAGCTCGCTTAATGATTCTCTTATCGATTCCAGGCAGCAGCAAAGCGTTGCTCTGGGCAACACGACTTACGTAACATTGTTTACGCAAGAAAGCGATTGAAAGTTTGACTTCATTTTAAGAAGAGAAAGATGGCAACAAGGCGCTTTGCAATCATTGCAAAGTGGCAATTACATCCACGGGACGAAATACATCCAACATGCAGAAACACCTTAACATGGCATACAGTTTAACCAATGCCGTGTTTTTGATGCTTCCGGACAGAAGCTAAAGTTGAGACCAGCATGGAAGCCAACTCTGGTGGTAAGTACCGTAGCTAGTTTTATATCTCTGGCTGTGCTTAATGTGGTTCCTAGTTGTTCACATGCCATTTCTGGAAATAAACCCATTACCTACCTCTCTTTGGGATTATTAAACATGCTACAAAGTTGCTCCTCAGTTCAGGGAGTGAGAGAAAGGTGACACTCGTTTATTTAAATCAGGGGGAGATGAGGTTATTTCCCGAAATTGCAGAGTAATGCTTTTTCATTAAACAGACGCCTTCTCTATTAGATTTAGATTACTTCCGTTCACTACCTTCTCGAAATCGTCTCAAAAAATCGATAAGGGAATCGGAATCGTGAAAATCTTTTCAATTCCCAACCCTGTGCCCAGCCCCACTCCCAAGTTTCCTTGTCCTAAAGCAGACAAATAGCAGCACAGTGATATCTTGCAGATGTGCCGTTGTTTTTTTGGAAGATAAAACACTTCCGCCAGCGATGCCGAAGTTCTCGAGCCAATGGGCTCCCCCTTGCACTTTGGCGGGAAACTGCTGTGCGTCCCTAGAAATTCCCGACTGATGGTGCAGAAGCATCCCAGCAAAACTGGTTCACGACCAGACCAAGGCCACAGTTGATGTATGTGGATGCAGAAGAATAATCTGCCTTTTAAACAGTGATTCCTATTTTGTAACTGTAGTTTATGTTTGATGCAAAATAAATAATATAAAGACCCCCCACCCCGTTCAGGGGCCCCATCCAGCCTTGGACCGCCTGTGTCTGTTCTGTAATAAATCAGGATGTCTCCACCTTATGAGGAACCTGTTCTCCTCCAAAGCTCCAGCAAACTTCTCTCCATCTCTCTCCCTCCTGCTGATGACGCTGCAGCCTTTCTGTTTCCATCTCTCTCACCTTTTCTTTCCTGGCTCTGGGCTTTTCCATCTCCGGTAAATCCTCTAAACTTTGATCCAGCAGCAGCAGAACTGAGGCAGAGCAGGAAAACCATCCAAACCAGCGCAGGACTTTCTCCCCTTGGCTGTGGATCAGCTCCAGCGCTCCTTAAGCGGCCTCTCTCCAAACTTTCTGCTTCCTGGGTTGTTTCTCTTCCCAGAGAAAGTTAATCGGCAGTGAATGCGCCATGTTCCCCGCAGCCGATCCTCCCCATAGCGGAATGTTGGTCCGCTGAGAGGCGGAGATCCGCTGCGCTCCAGGATTCAATTACTGCCCATGACGTCACAGAGGATGGAGTTACCTGATAGAGACTCAATGCACAGGAATACAGGCTCCACCTGCAGGGACTTACTTTATCAATAACTCATCAACTCGCTGGTTAAGAAAGAAAATAAAAATCAATGGAAACTTTTTATTTGCATAAAAAAATCTACTTATTTAGTAGATCTACAACCATCTAGAATGTCTAGCTAGGTACCAAAACCTCACGCTAAATCTACACTGTTCCAACAAGAAATTTAACAAGTAAAACATCCATATTCTCTAAATAAAGACAAGCTATACTTTCCTACAGCCTTTGCTGACAAATAGACGAATATATTCAAACATCCGTGCTTTCTAAATAAAAGGTATACTGGATAACATTTTTTTCAGGTTTGAGTTACTTACCTACTTTTATCAATAATCATTCTGCATAAAATTTATATTTACAAGTACTAATATCTATATAAATCTATCATTTAATACGTTTTTATAAAAATTATTACTTATCTATGATTTCACTGAAGACTTCTAGATGATTTGCAGAGACACATAAGTTTCTCTTTACCCCATAAAACACAAAATCTATTTCTGCTTTAATTCTTTATTTATCATCTTTAATGTTATAAAATGGCATGCATAATTAACCACATTGTTTTTGTTGTCAAGTAATTGTTAATATATTAAAATGTTTTGAATATTCCAATTGAGATTATTACTGTTGCCACCATCTGTATTAGAGGGAAATAAAGAGTAGGGTGACCACAGAGATGGCCAATAATTGGCTAAGGCCACCCCTGGCCCCCCATCTAGCTCCGCCCCTGGTTAAATAACAATTTAAGAAAATACTTTATTACCTCTTTCTCATGCTGATGATGTGTACATAAACCTTTGGCACCACGATATCGATTGGGAAAATGTTTTTTTTATTATTTTTTTTATTACAAGCTTTCTTTTGAACAAATATGCTTTAAACCCTTTATAGGGCCTTCAGTGAAATACAAACCAATAGTGTTATTGGAATCCAGGACAAGACCCTATTATCTTTTTAACTTTAAAAAATATGGATATTTTGATGGCAAAAATTAATGTTAATGTAATAACAAGAAACGCCGACTTGCCTGAATATATTAAGAAAAATAACAAAAGTGCTTCTATAAGAAATTCATGAACAAAAAAAAAACACTTTTTTTTTTCCCCAACAAAACCTTAGAGGCATTCATGCTGATACTGTCACTTACATTTTTTAGTTTATAAACCTAAATATAATTAACTAGGCTTATTAACTTTTTTTGCTTTACTTTTTAACTTTTCAATTCGCTTTTTATCTTTTTTTCATTCAAGGGCTCATCTAATTGGTCAAATGCCAATATAAGATGTGCAGCCTTGTAGCAGCATCTTTGCTGAATGGCTGGATATAGATCTTGTGCTACTAGACCTCACTGATGGACGAGGGGGACTGTATCTGTAAGGGGAATGCACAAAAATGGAAACTTGCCCCATAAAGGGTTAAAATGTCAGTTTTAAAAACGAAGAGTGTGCGCCCTCTGGTGGTCCTATGGAGTAAGCACTGAGGAGTTGGATCTATTCTACTAATTAATGCAAGGCTTGTTTCATTTGATGATTTTCATCTAATATCTGTTTCTTTTCATGTAAACTAAAAAGTTTTATAGTGAAGGCTTTTCTGCATCAACTCCATCTTTTCTTTTCATGTATTTCAAAACGAAAACATCACTAAGGCTAAAATATCATTTTAATTAGTCTCTGAAAATGCATTTCTATGGAGTAAACTTTGTTGCATCTTTGTTTTCTAAATGTGAATTTGAAAAAAATTGTAGAAATTTAATTTTGAAAAACTTCCTAAAAAAAAAAGGCTTGGAGAGTATCTTTGTTCTTTTTTTTATTTTGTTTTAATTTTTCAAATAATTCTTTCTATACTTGATTTCTTTTTAATTCAGTTCAAATTCAAAAATATGTATCAATCCCAAAGGGAAGTTAAAATGTTGCAGTAATTCATTAAAATTTTTTTCACAGGTTATATTTTTTAAATGTTATTATTTCACATTTCTCTTTAAGGTTTACAAGTTGCATTAATTTCACAGATCTGTTCACTTTAAGCCTATTACAAATGCCTTCTCTTAAGCACAAAGTGACCCATAATAATGTTGTTGCTTACATCTATGTAGACCAATAGAAATGCATCTTAAGTCCAGAGGAAAGCCCGCCCCCAGAAATGAAACAAATGTAAATCATAATTAGAATAGAAGGCAACTTCATCTGAGAAAAAAAAAAAGGAAAGTACATTTGAAAAGGTTAAATATAATATTTTTTAAGAAAACCCCTAAAATATGATGAAAAGAATAAAATCTAAGAAAACAGCAAAGTCACTTTTTTGGATTAAAAAGTTTTTTCATTAAGAGTTTTCATCTCAGATTTTTTTTTTCTCTTCATACAATGGGTTATTTTCACATTTATATTCTCAAATCACATTTTCTTACCTCAAAGTTTTCATTTATAAAAGGTTCTTTGCTTGCAACAATAATGAAGCCAATTTAACTACATACACTGAAAAACTGATTTAGAAATAAGTAAAAATTTCTTACATTAAACGTATTTACCCTTAATTTGAATAGGTTCTGGATATAGTTTTCCAATGGAATTAGTATTTTTACACTTAAAATAAGATCATTAGATAAAATGCGCTTGAAATAAGACAATTCAATTGTGTTTTCTTATTTTAAGTGTAAATTGTCTTGTTCTATTGGCAAGATGTCTCTTTTACATCCAGTTACTCCACTTTTCCAGTGTGTACATCATATATCTTTCTGAAAAAAAAACGTTTCAGGATGTAGTCTGTTAACAGTTTACATGAAATCATGATCAAAACTGTGTGGGTACAGAAAGTTGAATAATTTATAACTAATATTAAAAGTTTCCCTTATTGGAAACGCGCTAGATTCTTTATAAGATTGAATTAGGTTTGGATGGGGGCTTTAATTAATGTATCTAACAGTTGGAGACATGCTTGGCATCTTGTTGTTGATTAGCCATTTCAAGCTGATTCCATCAGATTTTAGTTTAAAAAACTGCAGCTGAGTTCATGGATGACTGGGAGGCAGCGCGGCTCAGAGGCTATCATTGCCACTTGTTTGTTGCTTCGTGCAGAATGTTATTTAATCCCTCCTATCTCTACTCAGGTGTTCCAGAAATTGTGCAATGGATTCAGAAGTGATGCTGCCATAATATTTTCAGGAATGTTTGTCATGATCTTTAACAGATATCTTAACTGACCACTGGGTGAATTTTCTGAGATGCCCATTTATCCCTATTTATTTATGTTTTTTACTTAACCAGAAAAGCCCCATTGAGATTGAAAAAATATCTTGTTTACACACATGTGCTCCAGATAATCCCTGCAGCACTTAGCTTATATGTTCCTTTTTTTTTCCAAACAGCTTTTCTCCCTTTTTGCTTCAACTTGTTTTAACAAATAAAGTTTTTAAAAAATGTTGTACACCATATTTTAGATTTACTGTACAACAGTTGGGATCATATTCCGTGTGTGTTTGCATACATAAAAACCTTGAATGAAGAGTTTTCAACATAAGTATTTATTTTTCTATGTACAGGTATTTACATTTTTCTCCCTAGTTAACTGCTCCACCAAAAACAAAATGTACATCAGTTTTAAACAACATGTTGCATACAGAGACGTCCATCGTGTGCTTCAGGGCTGGATGACAGACATAGTGGCTCTACAGAGGTGAGCAACACATTTCTGATGTAATTAAAGCATGATTAATTATTTCCAAACCTTTTTTTTTTACAATAATATGACATTTTCTACTGTAACTGAACAACAAACAAATTTATGAGTAAAATCCCCAGTTCGCAGACATGTCCATCCATACATTATTATGTTACTAAAGCATCCCTGACCCGGTTTCAGCTGTTAGTCTTCAGTTTAGGAGCCTTTGCAGGTTTTTCTCTTGTCATTTGCATCATTTAGCTGAAGCCATAGTTTACTGATAGATTTAAAAGTATCTTACTGTAAAACAGTAGAAGACTACTCTACCATGGTGCTTTTAAAAAAACAGGGCATTAGCAACACTGAAGGAGTTGCAGGAAATGTTCAAAAAGAACTGGTTGAAGGAAATGTCATGTATTCTTTATATACTAAGGTTAAGGAGCCAAAAAAAGTTATAAATAAAGAACCCATCAAAACCTGGATAAAGCTTTCCAAAACCCTGTGAGATGAGAGGTTGCCTGATAAATCAGAAGAAGACAAATTTAACTAATGCTACCTTAAAGTGTAAAAAAAAAAAAAAAAAAGACTATCCAGAGCATCTCAGAAAGAACATGAGGAGCTGAGAAAAATAAGGTGGTGGCAGCATCATGTTGTGGGTTTGCTTTAATTGGTTCCAAAGAGGAGCCAGTTTTGGTCCAGAATTTGAAGATCCTGAGTAGAAAAATAGAAATCAGCATAGAGAGACACAGCATCCAGCAAAACAACAAAAGAAAGAGGATCTGGGACGCTGCTAGGGCCCTGCGCTGATGAGGAAACAGCCAGGTTTCACCAAAAAATTTCAGTGTAAGAGAAACGTTTTTTTTTTAATAAATTTATTTCCTTTCGTATTAGGGCCAGGCTAGAGATTTTTTTCCTTCTATTTCAAGAATGAAATCATAAAATTACGATAATAAAGTCGTTCAATTATGAGAATAAAGTAATGAAATTACACAAATAAAGTTGTGAAATTATGAAACAAGATGTATTTTATGACAACTCTTACAAGAAGCACTTTCTTCCCTAAAATGAGGAATGCGGAGCATTATGTGAAGTTATACTTTGGCTCTGGTTTGAGAAATAAGGAAATCTTTTAGCAGCAGCATCAAATTGGGCAGCAGGTCAAAGTGGGCTCAGGTTGCTGATTGGTGGAGCTGGTCGGCCGTCATCTGCTGGTCGGAGCTCCAAGCTTTCTTTCTGAAACGGGCTGCTGTATGATGACTACACTTTCGTAAAATTACAACTTTATTCTTGTAATGTTACTTTATTCTCGTAATAGAAAAAATCATCTCTAGCCTGGCCCTAATACTCCATTATACTTTTAAATGTCAGATTCTAAATAGAAAAGGTTCTGAGAGCATTTATAATGGTTTTATTTTTTCACACTATCAACTTGGTGTCGTAACAGGGTGTGAACACCTTTAGGAGCTGCTGTAATTCTTTTTTTTGTTTGTTTTTACAGCACTAGTGGCTGTTTTTTTGACAGCAGGCTGACAGGAAAGGGGGTATGAGAAAGGGGGCGGGACATGAGGCAAAGGCCCACAGGTCGGATTCGTACCCGGGTCGGCTGCATCGAGGATTAAGGCCTCCATACACGGGTCGTATGGAGGCCTTATTTCTCAGCTAAGGAGGCGCAGTGTTTAAAGAATGTAATTCTTTACATTTTCAGACCAACTCTAAGCAGCAGGATAAGCAATCCAAAACTCAAACGGCCATTTTCTTCTCTGCAATTTGATAATCTTTCACACATGGATTTGAAAATGTTTCCTTCCGTTCAGGGAAAAAAAACACATTTCATAGATTAAAAAAAAAAAAACAAAAATTTTTAACTAACTTCCACAATGTTTCAAAGGTTCACAGAATAAATATATATATATATTAGTGCAAAATCTAATACGTTTCAGTACTTTAAGACATTGTGAAATAATTCTGCCAGTTTTCAAATCAGCAGCCAGCTAAAGGAATTTCAAATAAAACCTTTTTTGTAAAAATAAATTTTTTTTATTATTTTATTTTCCTTTTATTTAAAAATACCCTCATTATGTTGAGGGAAATAATATTATTTATGAATAAAACAACACTGAGTTACCGAAGTTTGGACATCACTGCCCTCCAGTGGTCTTAAGGCGTAATAACATGTATTTCTATGGAAAAAAAAGATAATTGTCATTGTGGAGTTAAATATGCTCCTCTATTGTTGCAAGCTAAGAACACATTTCAAATAAAAATTTAAACAAAATTTGAAATATAAATATTTGGGGAATTTGAAACAATGCAATTTAGAAATTAAACTTTGACAAACATCTATTTGTCAGCTATTTTATCAGAATTATTTCCTTTTTTTATTATTTTGATTTCTTTCAAAAAAAGCTCCTATTTAATTTTGTCCATTTTTCTAATACATTTTTTCAGAATTATTTTCAAATTTCTATTTTTTATGCTGGGTTTTACAAATGGATTCTTTTCTAAATGTGTTTTACAGATCAAATCCTCTGAACCTCTGGCAGCGCTGGCATGAGGAGCAAAGATGCATTTCTATTGTTCTGCATACTGCAGAAAGTCTTTGTAAAAGATTTGAAGTAAAAAAAAAAAAGTGATCTGTTTAATGAAATAAAAAAGCTACTTGTGAAACTGAGACTCTGAAAAACAAAAGTTTGAAAAGTAACATTTGAAAATAAAAAATCTTGATTAAGAAGTTTAGTTGTTTTTTTTGTTAATTTCTGGATGGCTTTTTGTTTTTTATTTCCATTTACAAACACGCTCTTTTCTTGCAACAATAATGTAACAAAAGTCAAGCTATATCTGTGTTGCCTCAGACATCTTCTGCCTGTAGGTTTTATCAGCTTCTTCTGTTTCCTTTCAATCGTCTGAACTAAAACTTAGCCTGGTTCTGCTGGAGGTTTCTTCCTGTTAAAGGGTGGTTTTCCTCTCCACTGTCGCTACAAGCATGCTTAGTGTGAGGGATTGTCTGCGAGGAAATGAGTCGATGCAATCAGCTGGTTTTCCTTTGATAGAAAACTGAACCAATCTGACTGTTAAAGGCAGAAATATGAAGCCTTGGCTTTACCGAGGATAGTAAATGTGTGATTTATCTGACTGGTTTTGAGGTTAACTTTTACTGTGCGGACAGAAAACTATAACTTTAAGATTGAGTCCAATAAAAAGATAAATAAATAATCTTTGTGAACTGAGAAAGAAAAGAACTAAAAAAAAAGTGATTTTCCACTTTTCTATAAGGTTGCCTGTATGAGTTATTTCACAATGTCCCATTTCTGTCCCGCTCTGTTACAGTCCCATTCAGTTGACCTGTGTGGCTTGGATGTTTCTAGTTTGTGCGTTTTGGGTTCTTTTTTTGGTCTTTTTCATTTGTTTGGGTCGAGTCATTCTGAGACACATCCTGTAAAGCCTCAAAGGTCTGTCCTCTCTCTTTTCTTTCCTCATCTCTGGCCTTCTGACCTTCTGCTTCACGATCTGTAGATGGCGCTGTTGTTCCACTTGTGCGACATTCCTCTGAAGCAGCTGAGGAGGTTCTGCTTTCACCAGGACTGCGGTGCAGCTGTGGAAAAAAGCAGAAAACTTTTTTCAGTAACATGTATCTCTGTAACTTTCCTATTTTAATAATGCAGAATTTTAAAAATGCAGTATTTTTTTTTTTTAACTAGCAAGTCCGTAACTCTAGAGAATCTGGATCTTTCCTCAAGGTGCTGATTGGAAGCATTTATATCACCAGCTGCCAGTCATTTAGCATCCTTTCTTTTTGCCACATTTTGGAAATTCGTTTCTCCTAAAAAGGTGGGATTTTTTTATGCAGGAAAATTCCCCAAAAAGAAAAAACAAAAAAAAAACCATTTACTGGACTTTGTTTTCAAGTTTGAAGCATTTCGCTTCCCATCCAGGAAGCTTTTTCGGTTCAAAATGTCACTAATAGAGTTGAATTTGAGGCTTTATAGAGTGGACCAAACTGAAACTCAATGCTATTTCTGACATTTTGAATAGAAAAAGCTTCCTGGATGGGAAGCGAAACATCTTTGTTTTTTTACTTTTTTGGAATGACTATGACCTGGATGACTAAGAACCTTCACCAGCACAATGGAAAAATGTCAAAGCTTTGTTAAAACACATATAGATTTTAATCACACCATTTTTATGGACTAGTTGGAAGTTTCTACTGGATGGCGGCTTATTCAAGGATTTTCCATCTTTTTTTCTTGGAAGAAACAGTTTCTTCATGAAGAAACTGTAAAGTTTTGTTTCTTTTGGTGAATATATTATAAATCCAGTAATAACCTTGATGTGGGGTTGAATATCTATAACCCAGGGTGGTTTGGGGGCATGAGTAGCAGAAGAAATTAAAGAAAAGGAAAGCCCGCCGGTACAGTCTAAGGATACAAGGAAGCGTTTTCCTACCATTTAAGGCTATTCAGGGGCGGATTTAAGAAATTTGGGAGTGTTGGCAAAGGAAGGCATGGGGCCCTCTGAAATGAGAACACATACACTGTACGATTTTCTTGCCCTTTTCGGGACGACTTTCAAGTCGTGCTGGAATTTTTCAATCGAGCTGACTTTCAGCCTGATTGTGCGTCGTGCGTTGTGTAACGTTAACAAGGGCCGATCAACCACTCACGACCACCTCCCGAACAGAAATCGTGAGGTCGGGAGAAAATCAAACATGTTTGAAATTCAGTCGGCCGTCGTGGGCAAATCCCTTAGTGGGCAGGCCCAAACAAGGATCCTTCTTCTTCCTCTGAGATGAAAACACAGACACATGGTTGAGGGCGCGAGTGAAATACAGATCTTTCTGTAAAATTGACAAACCGTAGCAGCCATGTTTGCTCAGCAATGTCTTTGTCCAAATACGTCAGATCAAGGCTGGCCTACAGTAAAAAGACTGTTCTATTTACTTTTACCGTAGCGTTTTTGGAACACAGGAAGGATCGATCCTCTAAGTAGTGATTAGAAAAAATCTTTCATTCCTTTTGAAACAGCATGAAATGTCAGCTGAGCACATTGTCAAAAAAAAGGGGAAAAAGAAAACATCAAGAAACAACAAGAAAAGAGACAAGAAGAGAGGGACAAAAGGTAGAACAAATAATGTATGTCTTTTCTATTAAAATTTCTGTATCTGTATAATGGCGTTTATACAGTAGCCCAGCATCTATCATTGCAACCCCAACCCTTTACAGGGGAACAGAAGACCTCACCTATTCAGCCCGGTCAGACAGGTATGGGGCATTGCAGGCTAACAAAAGGAGCCAAACGACCCCCCTTCTGAAGGGGTGGACCCGTTCATATGTTTCAAATAGCATGTTCTCAAAGCAAAAGCAAGGTTTTGATGGGCTACTGTATAAAACCTCAAACTCAATGCTATTCCTGACATTTTGAATTAAAAAAGTTTCCTTGATGGGAAGCGAAACGTCTTCAAACTTGGAAACAAAGTCCAGAGGATTGTTTTTTAACTTTTGCTGTAATGTATCACACAGTTATATCATATTTTACACAAAATAAAGCCGTATCTATTAATATAAGCACTGACTTGCTGCCTGCTGCGCAGTCCTGTGGCAGGAAGCAGGATTTAGCCACATGTCTAAGCAGAAGAACATGCTCTTTGCTCAGCTGTCTCCATTGAGCCACAGTGTGGAACAGTCTAGAAAGACATAGAAGCAAATGTCAGATGTCATTGCAGATACCATTAAAAAAAGGAAAGAAAACAGTCTGTTTAAGCAGGCTGACAAACAGATAACCCTCCCATTTGTGTTACTGTGACATAATGCTAATATTGAAAGACGTAAAGTCCTTTCAAAGGGCCACTGTTTCTTACATAAGCTGGTGAATGTTTACACTGCCTGTGGTCCAGTTTAGTTTGTGTTATGAAACATCTCCTACATCTGATTTGGTTAAGCAGCCGCTCAATAAAAAGGTTCATATCTGTCATACTTTTCATTATATTCCTTTAACATGATCATTTTTCATCATTTTTTAAACCATAACTACTACTGCATTATACTGTAGAGAGTGACCAGTACAGGTACCTATACATACATATATATCTATACATATATATATATATATATATATATATATATATATATATATATATATATATATATATATATATATATATATATATATATATATATATATATATATATATATATATATATATATATATATACTGTATATATATATATATATATATATATATACATAGATATAGATATAGACATTCCAACAAAATATATATATCAACCTGGAAGCTGTTCCATGCAAATATATCATACTATAATATATCTGGCAAAATAGTTTTTAATAAACAATGATAATCTACAATAATCACCTTTAATGAATTTTACTGCCAATTAAGGCTTTCATTTAAATAAATAATAGTTTAATGACTTTTAAAGATTTTTGATGACCCTGTGAAACCCTGTTTTTAGACAGAGAGAAAATGTCAAAGTTTGTAGGAAGATGGGTGGAGCTAAACGCAGCAAAGTGCAAAAAGAAGAATTGTTTGGACTGCAAAAAACTTGAAGACTTGAGCTTAACTCACTTTGCTGTACAGTTGCAGTGATAAAGCATCTTCGTTTCTGTGTTGTGGAGGCCATATTTTCTCTGCTGGGGTAGAATCTTGTTCTTACACTCATCAAGTTCCTTGTATATAGTGCAAGAGCTCTCCTCCTCTGTGAAAACGATATAAATATTCAATTTCAGTGACAGACTGAGCTAAATTATTACACTTCAAATAATTAAATAATCTACCTGTAGAATTGGAGTACTGCTGAGTCCCAGCGCGATGTCTGGCAGGTAAATTGTTCTCTGTAACACTTTCTCTAGCATCCATTGATGCTTTACCAGCAGAGAAGTTTGTACCATCAGTGATGGACGGAGCGGAGGAAGCTGTAGGGACCGTGGATGTGGCTGCAGTGGTGGAGAGGAGGCGTGGATCTGAGGCGTTTGTTTCCTGGAGTTCTGCAGGTGCAGTGGAGTTGATGTAAGAGCAGGAGCCGTTCATGCAGCCCTCGTCTTCGGAGCGTGCCGACTCATACTGCGTGGGCGAATGGACGTCAGCGTAAAGCGCCATCTGAGTCTTTTTACACCTATGAGTCACCAGATGGGAAAAACATGCAAAAAAATAATTATTTTTGCCTGGAATTTTGACAAAGTTTCTGTTGTAAACAAGGAAATAAAATGTGTTTTGTTTTCCAGTTGTACTTATATTTACCCAAGTAAACAGTTGTACATACTGTCTACTGTTAACACCATTTTAAATTATGATCATATAGTCTATAGTCACTCTATTACATATGGAGACATGTATCTAAAGATATTTCTCCCTGGGATTATTGAAGTATTTTTGATTCCTGGTTGATGGGACAGGTGTTGTGAATAAAACGGTGCCCAGCTTGAAAGCGCTCCTGTGTGTTGCTGAATGTGTGCATTGATGACTGAAAGACATCTTCTGAATCCATTTATCTGTTTACTACAGTGTGTTGAATTCATGTGTATTTAAAGATTTCAATTATGGAAAAAACTACGGGGGAATATTAAAAAAAAGTCTAATCAACCAAAACTGTCGAGACCCCCGTGCAGTACCTCTGTGAACCCCCTAGGGCTTGTGGACCCCATGTTGAAGACCTCCGCTCTAAAGTATAAAATTACAATTTACAGCCTCTCACAACTTTGGAACCAACCTCGAAAACGGTGCTGCGTTAAAAACACAGCAATTATCATTTCATTTTAAAAATAGCCAAAGCTGCACCTGGCATTAAAATCTGTGAATATTTAAAAGGCTGTAAGCAAAAAAAAAAAAAAAAAAAAGAAGAAAAAGAAAGCCAGGTCTTATTATGTGAATACTACTTCATTAGGTCTAGCTAGAGTTTTTCCTCTCCACTTTCGCTGCATGCATGCTTAGTGTGAGGGATTGCTATAGAGTCAACATATCTACTGTCTGTTCGTGTTTGGCTGTGACTCCATCCTGGAGAGTAGTATCTGCTGTCCTGCTGCCATCAACACCTTTGTTTATAGATCTTGGAGATTGTCATGTTTTTCAGTGTAGTCCTGTTTCTCTGACTGTGACTGGCTGGATGTGCTCTTTTCATCCTCTGACATGGGAGCTGGCTCTGAGCTCGTCTGCCTGGCTGTGTGTTTCTTGGATGGGGCCGCCTATGGACTTGGACTTCTGTCTCCTTGAACCCCAGTCGGCCTCAGCAGATGGCCGCTCACACTGAGCCTGGTTCTACTGGAGGTTTCTTCCTGTTAAAAGGGAGTTTTCCTCTCCACTGTCGCTACAAGCATGCTTAGTGTGAGGGATTGCCTTCGAGTCAACAAGTCGATTCAATCAAGTGATTTTCCATAGATAGAAAACTTTAAATCAATCTGATCGTGTGGTCTGGTTGAACTGTGAAGTGTCCTGAGATGACGTGTTGTGAACTGGTGCTATAGAAATAAACTAAACTGAATTGTCTGCAAATCCTCATCTAGGAAAATTACCAACACCCATCTCTCTAACCAGTAGAGCACACATTACCTCCACACGTCATCTTGATTCCAAGTATTTTCTTTGTTTAAGGACAGGCAGAGCTGGTACTTAAAACAAACATGAGGATGGACATTTAACCCAAGTTTTTTTTTTTTTTTTTTTTACCTTACTCATTAAGTGTGGGTGGCCCAAAAACTTACAAAAAAACAGTTTGTCCAAATGTGTCTTCAACTGTTTTTCAATCATTTACTTCTTGAAATATCTTAAAACCAAATAATAATCTAGAGATAGGAAGGAATCATTTTAAATGTTGTAATAATTTGGAATAACATTGAACCACAATGTCCCAATAAGAACAGCATAAACACTTACATTCCAAACCAGTTCCTCTCAGCACACTGGAGGCGGGGTGAAAAGGTGAAGCAGTGCATCTTCAACAGGTTGAAGAAGGTATATCCCACGACATCAGCTATACTGTCATTCGCCGTCCTCAGACAGCTGCGAAACCTTAAATGCACAGTGAGCGTTGGCATGGTGACGAAACAAACAACACCACAGGAACTGTCAGATTTTATTAGGCAGAGGGGCAGTTTACTTGTTATCGCAGTCGCAGTGAGACATGGTAAAGATGTTGCTATTGAAAACGCCAAACTCAGATTGAAAGGACAGGATGGTGTGTTTGCACTGGTCGTGTTCCCTGCAGCAGCTGTCCGTGTCGGAAAAAACTCCTGCAAGAATCAAAAGTACGGAGAGGTAAAAAAATCAGTTTATCTTTAAAAAAAGACATTTGAATGATAATGAAATGGAAATTAGAGAAGCAACACTGCAAAAACCTTCTAGAAATAAGTAAAAATTTCTTAAATTAAGTGTATTTACCCTTAATTTGAGGAAGTAAATGAGCAAGTTTGCCAAAGGAATGAGTATTTTTATTCTTAAAATAAAATGATTAGATAATATGCACTTGAAATACGACAATGCAATTGTGTTTTCTTATTTCAAGTGTAAATTGTCTTGTTCCATTGGCAAAATGTCTCTTATCTACATTTTGATTTTTTTCCAGTGCAGTCACCTGGTACACCAGAGAAAACTTCAGCACATGCAGAAACACGTATTTTTTTTATTCAATGAATTATTATTTTTATATTCAATAAATTCCTTTTTAAACTCAATTAAAACATTTTCAGGCTATTTTATCATTTAAGTCATTTACAAACGAAAATAACCCAAAAAAACATAACTTAATTCAATGGATATATATATCCACACATATATATATATATATATATATATATATATATATATATATATATATATATATATATATATATATATATATATATATATGTTGATAGAGATATATAGGCCTATATATTTTACACAAATTTGTCCTTCGTTTCTACATTCCAAACTTTTATGTATTTAGAAATGTAAACTTACTAAAAGTAGGCTATTTCTTCAAAGTCTAAAAAAGTCTAAGTCTTTCTTCTTAGATTAATTGATTAATGGAAAAAAATATTGTCAGATTAGTTAATCACTGAAATAACCTTCTGAGTTTTAGTTCAATAAAGTTTTTGAATAGGGCTGCAAATTTCAGTAAATTTGTAATGTAATCATAATTTAACTAATTGAAAACTGTTCAGATTGCAGGGGGTACTTATTCTCATTTAATAATGGCAAGGCTGTAGATTTTTCACTCCAGCCATTAGGTGGCGGTAAAACCCTTATGGTGGGTTGGCAGCCAAAAGGAAGGGAAAACAGAGTTGCTATTAAAGCAATAGTACACCCAAAACATGATTAGCCTTCATTTTCTACTCACCCCCATGCTGAACAACACCCTGGAGTACTTTTTTGATATCTCAAATGCATCTGGAGATCTGGGAGGCTTCTTGCTGTCTGCTGATATTCAAATAATGGAGGTCTATGGTGACCGAGACAGAAAGGTCCATAAAAGTCCACAAAAAACGTGTCAATATTCCTCCATACTGCTCGTCCAATGTATTCCAAGTGTCCTGAGTGGGTAGCATCCAGAATTTACTCGAAACAAAATCATTTAGAATGTTTTTAGAGCATAAACAGTAGTGTATAGGATTTCCTAAAAGCGCGTTCACGAGTCTACGGAAACCGCGGCAGACCAAACCAGACGAAAGTGCGCATTCAGCTCGGCAAAGAACTCATGCTCTTCCTCAACACTGAAGACCTCAGACATTTTTAGTTCGTTGTTTCTTTCTTTTCTCCTATACACTACTGTTTATGCTCTAAAAACATTCTAAATGACTTCGTTTCGAGTAAATTATGGACGCTACCCACTCAGGACACTTGGAATACATTGGACGAGCAGTATGGAGGAATATTGACACGTTTTTTGTGGACTTTTATGGACCTTTCTGCCTCGGGCGCCATAGACCTCCATTATTTGAATGTCAGCAGACAGCAAGAAGCCTCCCAGATCTCCAGATGCATTTGAGATATCAAAAAAGTACTCCAGAGTGTTGTTCAGCATGGGGGTGAGTAGAAAATGAAGGCTAATCATGTTTTGGGTGTACTATTCCTTTAATATGCAGATCCAAGCATGAGAATAGAATTCATAACTTTTCAAAAAATGTTACACTAAAGTCCTGCAACAATGGACTCAACTTCCAAATTCATGAAAGAAGCGAAACATCCACATATTTACGAAATGAAATGACAAAAGCTTTTATTTGAAATAAAAAATCGCAATTTAGACCAAAACAGAATTGTTGGACAAAAAATTATAAAAAGATAAATTATTAATTATACTGCTGCTGGAAAATGGATATGTTCAAAAATATAATAATACTTCTACTAGGGCTGCACGATATTTAATATTTTTAACCAGTATTGCAAATGCGATCTAATCTATTTTCCTTTTCATTAACCACAAACATGTAAATGTGTCACTCCAGGGTTTTCTCATGGCCTTTAAGAGTTTTCTCATGGCCTTTAAAGCTTGCATGTTCAGAGTCCATTGTTGCAGGACTTTATTGTCACCTTTTGTCTGGAAACTGCTTACTTCAACGTGCATGGATAGATCTGCATGGTAATTGGATGCTTCTCACTCCTTATTTGTGGCATCAAACCCACTTTAAATGTATTACTGCCACCTAAAGGGCTGGAGTGAGATAGAATTGGCCACCTTAATGTTACTGAATGTAACATTACCAAAATTGAATGCCCCTGCAATTTGAAAACTGCGATTTGTTAAATTGCAGATTTTTGCAAAAGCCCCTCTTAACATATTAATACTCTTACACTTTACTGATGTTATTATGCTTGTTTTTTTATTTTTATTTAATACTTTTTGCTTGTCTTTATATACAAATAATTTCTTTACTTTACAACTTTAAATAAACTCAGTTTCCTCAAAGTAATTGCATTTTAAATGTATTAGTTTTGTGATTTGATGGACATTTTAGTTTATTAAATAAATTGTACTGCAGCTGATTTATTTTTGTTCAACTTTCAGATAAATTGGTCAAAAAGGAGCTGAGTGAAAATAGTAGGCTCTCTGAAAGGAGCCGAACATCCCATCGCTATGTCAGAGGTCTCGTCACCTGACCATGCATCTATTAGCTGATTAATGATCAGCTTAATAAGAGCTTAGAGGATTTCAGGAAAACGTTTTTGTCTCATAAAAGCCCCAAACTAAGTTTTACCCAAAATAAAATAGATTTTTTTTTTCAATAAGACTTTACCGTAGACCAGAGGTCAGGATCCAGACACACCTGCTGGCTAATCCGGGCCCAACCTGATTTAAAACATTTATAAATTACTGTATGTTGTCTGAGGACAGCGTCTAATTTCACTTGCGCCGTTTCTCCTGTTAATACGGTAAAGCCCCCCAGAGCGTCCGGCTCCTGGCTACACATGATTAAAATTAACCAATGAGCTGCTGTCAGTCTGGGTTGCTGCTGCTGCTGTTTTATAAAATATGTGAATCAGGAAATTGTCTGTATACCAAACTGAATGATTGTTGTTCTCTACTTAAAAAAAAACACTTTAGATTTTAAAATGGACATTTTTTCTTTATTATATATATTTAAAAATTCAATGTATAACATGGATGCATAAAAACCAAATTTTATTTCTGTGTTAAATTCTGTTTAAAGTAACAGATTATAATGTCTCCAGACCTTTACTGGTTGTTGTTTTGTTTATTCGGCCCCTGCTGGTTTTTAATAAGTTACCCCAGCCATTGCTATATAGTTTTAACAGCATTTCTAAAGTGTAAATAATCTGATAATATAGGTACTAAAAGAATGAATATTGTGGGTTTTTTTAGTGCAGAAAAAAAATCACTCACCCAAATCTGCATATGATGGGGCTTTGTTGCCTGAGCCGCACCACAGAGTCCCAGGAACAATAAAGCCGCGTTTTACTCGCGTGCGTATCCTGACCTCTGACCTTTCATCCTCGCTCTGATCCCCGAGGCTTCTCACGTGTCTCCCCCGTTTCTCCCCCTCAAAGCTCGGAGAGGCCAGAGAGACGCACTCATCCGCGTCAAGCAAAGAGTCCAGATCAAATATTTTAGCCGCACGGTCGGAAAATCCCAGCGTGCGCCCCCGGCAAAGAGACGCATAGCTCTGGATGAGCGCTGCGTCATCGCTCCAGGTGCACCCGGACAGCGCGCGCTCCCCGGACCACACGCTGTGGTACAGGCGCAGGGGGGTCCCGAGTGGATCCCCACGGAGGAAGCTGACGTGGACTTGGCCGTTAGGAGAAACTTTGGTCCATATGCAGCGGATGGAGGATTGTGCGGCTGAGCAGCTGAGGAGTGCTGATGTTAGACTGAGAGCGAGAAGAGCAGGGATGGACGTCATAGTGGCGCATCGGCTGCTTCACTAACTCTGCAGCAAAGAGTTGCTTCGGTCTCTAGGAGGTGTTTTCATTCATTGCAGACTGCAGGTCGGTTCTAAATATGAAGAGGAAGGAGGAGGGTTTTATTTCCGGTGGATTAACAGTACACCCAGATCAGTCACGTGGCCCATCAGTGTATCCAAACAACTCTCTCTCTCTCCCTCTGTCCCACTTTTACAGACACAATAACCACTGAGGGACAGATCCCCCCCCCCCGCCCCCCCACTAACACACAAGCTCTTTAACAGTAAATCTAATGTAATCTAATGTATTGATCCTGGATGAAGGTAATAATCCATCCAATTGATTGATGTAGATAAAAACATCTCTGCTCTTGTTTTCTTATTGCATTTTGATCAAAACATGACACAGATTTACTGCTAAACTCTAGAACAGTCACAGCTTTTTTGTTAGACAAACACTGCCCGCCCCCCTAAAAAAAAAACAAAAAAACAAAAACAAATATGAGCTTTTGTTTTTCCAGAAAAGTGAGCTGACATTTCTGACACTAACTGGTAGAGTAATAAATAGCTTTAAATTATATTTTATTAAAATATTGCTCCACTGATAAAATAATGACACTGCTTTTGGCATTTATTTAACCATATTTACTTTTTTAACACAATTTTATTATGTCCTAGCCTGATAACATGTAGCAATTTTGTTAAATTAATATGACTACCGGTAAGTAAATGCCAAAAACTGTTTTTCAGTGTGTAGATTGTTTAAAATAAGCTAAATGGCAACTGATATTTAGTTAACACCTTTTTTTCTTTATATTTTGTTCTGGTCCACAAGAGCAATTTAGATTTTTTTTTCTTATGCCTACAGCATAGAGACTTGTAAAAAAAAATGTAACAGAAAGAAAGTCTACACTCACCGGCCACTTTATTAGGTACACCTGTCCAACTGCTCGTTAACACTTAATTTCTAAGCAGCCAATCACATGGCGGCAACTCAGTGCATTTAGGCATGTAGACATGGTCAAGACAATCTCCTGCAGTTCAAAGCGAGCATCAGTATGGGGAAGAAAGGTGATTTGAGTGACTTTGAACGTGGCATGATTGTTGGTGCCAGAAGGGCTGGTCTGAGTATTTCAGAAACTGCTGATCTACTGGGATTTTCCCGCACAACCATCTCTAGGGTTTACAGAGAATGGTCCGAAAAAGAAAAAACATCCAGTGAGCGGCAGTTCTGTGGGTGGAAATGCCTTGTTGATGCCACAGGTCAGAGGAGAATGGCCAGACTGGTTCGAGCTGATAGAAGGGCAACAGTGACTCAAATAACCACCCGTTACAACCAAGGTGGGCAGAAGAGCATCTCTGAACGCACAGTACGTCGAACTTTGAGGCAGATGGGCTACAGCAGCAGAAGACCACACCGGGTGCCACTCCTTTCAGCTAAGAACAGGAAACTGAGGCTACAATTTGCACAAGCTCATCGAAATTGGACAATAGAAGATTGGAAAAATGTTGCCTGGTCTGATGAGTCTCGATTTCTGCTGCGACATTCGGATGGTAGGGTCAGAATTTGGCGTCTAAAACATGAAAGCATGGATCCATCCTGCCTTGTATCAATGGTTCAGGCTGGTGGTAGCGATGTCAGGGTGTGGGGAATATTTTCTTGGCACTCTTTGGGCCCCTTGGTACCAATTTAGCATCGTTGCAATGCCACAGCCTACCTGAGTATTGTTGCTGACCATGTCCATCCCTTTATGACCACAATGTACCCAACTTCTGATGGCTACTTTCAGCAGGATAATGCGCCATGTCATAAAGCTGGAATCATCTCAGACTGGTTTCTTGAACATGACAATGAGTTCACTGTACTCAAATGGCCTCCACAGTCACCAGATCTCAATCCAATAGAGCATCTTTGGGATGTGGTGGAACGGGAGATTTGCATCATGGATGTGCAGCCGACAAATCTGCGGCAACTGTGTGATGCCATCATGTCAATATGGACCAAACTCCCTGAGGAATGCTTCCAGCACCTTGTTGAATCTATGCCACGAAGAACTGAGGCAGTTCTGAAGGCAAAAGGGGGTCCAACCTGTTACTAGCATGGGGTACCTAATAAAGTGGCCGGTGAGTGTATATGAGTCAAGGTGAGCTGAAAGCATAAGCGAATTAAGCAAATAGGGGGCCCCATAGGACAATTAATTTCTTTATTTGTTTATTTTTGTTGCTTTTTTTCATGTATGATGATTTCTATACAAATATGTGAACAAAAAAACACACAAATTCATGATAAATTTTAGATTTTTTTATTCTTTATAAAAAAAAATAGGGCCCAGATTGACACACAGATGTGGAACGACCAGTGTAATCTTCTCAGAGGCAAACTTTTTTGAGTTTTATGGCACTAGTGTCTTGTTTTTTTCGACAGTTGGCCGACAGGAAAGGGGTATGAGAGAGGGGGAAAGACACGCAGCAAAGGCCCAAAAAAAGCCCATACAACTGGCTTTTACTTATCCAAGATATTTTAATTTGTTGCTGTTGTTTTTGTGCTACGGGCTGTTTACATATTGGTCTTGGAGCCAACATATATAATCCAAAAACACTTTTACTTTAGATAAACTGCATACTTGTTTATTTTAATACCAGGCAATAAATACCAAATAGGAGACTCTAAACACCTGCAATAAGTTTATAGCAGGTGTGTGAATGATCTTATCATTGTACTATTGATTAAAGCAAGAGATATTACTGTCAGAATAGAGGCCCCCAATAATTAGTTCAGCTTAAGGCACCATGGATGTTTCTGCTAGCCCTTATAAAACTACAATCAGGTTACGGCACTTGAGAATCAATAAGACACACCACAAACGTTGCGGTAAATTCTCACTTGATTGTTAATTAAAGAAGTGTAGGTTTTGTCCAGTAAGGCTGGAGCTGTTCGGAAGAATGTTAGAGAACAGTGGCTCCATGACTATCCCAGCCTGCCTTTTATTTTCCTCTCTAGAGATATTTATCAAGTAAAGTTCTGGAAGTATTTAGGTAGAAGGTATCATTTCTAATCAGGTTCTGACATGTGTTGTCACTTTGAAGATTATTTTTTTTATATAAGTGACTTGTGTAGTTGTTGTTGTAAAAATTGAAGAGGTAAATGTGGGCTTCAGAATTTCTCGCTTTTCTACACATAATCATTTCCCTTTATTAATAAGCAGGGGCGGTTCTAGGCAGTTGACAACAGGGGCCAGTGCCCCTGTAGAACTGGCTGCTAAACTAAAGAATTTATATTAATTAATAATAATTTCTCATGAAATAAATATTTGTTAGGAATCCAGTTTGTGTGGGTTGTTTGTGTGTTCCATCTCTCTCCACCACCAGGTGGTGCCCTGTCTTCGTTGGGCCTCCCTGCACACCTGCTGCTCGTTGGTTCATTACTGGAGGAGTAGTTGAGCAGTGGGCTGTCACTATCTCGACGCCAGAGTGTTTGCCAGTTTTGGGTACTCTAGCCAAGCTGAGATTAGCAGAGTCTAACCTGAGCTTTGTTTCTCTGAGTCTAATGTTGTTTTTGTCTTTGCTCTTCAGCAGGAAGTCCTTCTATGTAACTGGATACCTGGACCTTCTTCTCCTGGAAGTATTTACTGAGTACACGCTGAGCAGGGCAAAACCTCCACATGATCCGTTCAAGTTCCCATCGGTAATCCAAGTGACAGTTTGCTCCATTACTCCTCCGGGTCCAACATATGTCTACCTGTCTGCTCTCCAATGAGTTCCCTCTTGTCTGGATAATCCCACACAGACTGGATTAAAGTAACGACAAGAGCCCCCTCAAATGTGAGTCCCATTCCAGCATAATTCAAGCTGCAGTCTCATTTTCCACGGTCCCTGAACTGATCTCTGTGATCTCCCCTTCAGACTTTCCAGTTCCAGTTCACCACTTCTCTGAGTTCCAGATCCAACCTCCGTTCACATTGCTACAAATAAACCTGTTAAACTTTTCTCCGTGTTCTCTGAGTGGTTTCTCTGCAAGTGGGTCAGATCCCTTGCTAAAATATTAGACAATTAAATACAGTATTGTTTTTCTGTTGATTTCTTTTTTCTTTGTTTTTGTTTTCTGTCATGTTATGAAAAATGTATTATGTTGACAAAAGCTCAAAGTCTATATAATTATCTACATTTTTTTCCACTTTGAGTGTAAACTACAAAATAAGTTAAAACAAAAATACATTCTCTAAAATGAGAAGCAAAAACTTGACAGTCTGACTCCTCTTAAAATAATTTGTTACAGTCATGATTCCCCCTGTGTTATATAATCCTTGTTCCTTTACTTGAATCTGAGATTTCAATTCTTTCACATAACCCCTGAGCAAATTCTCTTAACTGTTATAGTGGATGGACAGAATTTATTATACATAATATAAAAGCGAATTGTTTGATCAATTAAGCTTAAATGTTATAACATTAAGCCTTATAATGTTACAACATGCTGTTTATAGCATAATTTTTAATACGTTGACAGTGGAGATAAGTGTTTATAAATTATCTTATCTACAGGAACTGATAAGGTTCTGTTTCTTGCTTCAATTAAGCCTTAGATATATTGCTGCTGTTCAGCTGCAGTATTGTGATAAACAGGCAGAGGAACGTAAGAGACACCAGGCTTTACATAAGAAAGAAAGAGTCAGATCAAATTGAGATGGCAGCTTTTCAACATGAAGATCAGGGAAGGTTCCATGGATATAAACTTTCTGCACCTGTTCATGGATTACCGTGAGATGTTTACTGAATTATCTCAAATCCATTAAGCCCTGAGTAATCTCAAAATTGGCCCAAATTTCATTTACTTTCAATTCAGTTTATTTCCATAGGGCCAATTCACAACACGTGTCATCTCAAGGCACTTTACAGTTCACCAGATCATACAGTCAAAGGAAAACCAGTTGATTGCATCGACTCATTCACGCGAAGGTAAGCCCTCACACTAAGCATGCTTGTAGCGACAGTGGAGAGGAAAAACTCCCTTTTAACAGGAAGAAACCTGCAGGAGAACAAGGCTCAGTGGGAGCTCAAGCAGCTCAAGCACCTATAAACTTAAGTTGAATCCTAAAACCAATTGCTATTTTGGATATGCATGTATGCAGTCTAAATCAGTGGTCCCCAACCACCGAGCTGTGGACCGGTACCGGTCCGTCGGTCATTTGGTACCGGGCTGCACAGAAAAAAGTATATATATATATATATATATATATATATATATATATATATATATATATATATATATATATATAAATAATTTATCGACGATCAGAGTCTGAGTGATGTTTTATTTTGAAAAAATATAAAAAAATTGCGGTATTCTCTCCCAATAACATCAAGATCTGTGCCTCTTGACACAGGTTAATTCCGTTCAAGACTTATCCTATCTATAACATCCTATCTTTGTGAAGCGGGATGTTCTGCGGTTACAGTGACCAAAACAAAGCTACGGAGCAGACTGGCCATCAGGAGCACACTTCATGTGTCATTGTCTCCAATTAAGCCTAGATGGGACCGGCTTGTTGTTTTATTTGTATGCTGTTTGTATTTGATTTGATGCCAGTCATATCATTTTACTTGATCGTATTTACCCCCCCCCCCCTCGGCCAGTCCGTGAAAATATTGTCTGACATATAGCGGTCCGTGGTGCAAAAAAGGTTGGGGACCGCTGGTCTAAGTCTAAAAATGGCATTAACTTTTTTATATTCTGAAAATAAAACAAAGTGCTCTTACAATTTTTTTATTATACTGTAAGAATGTAACTTAGTTATAATGTGAAAATATGTGGTACAGTAATTTATTTTTAACTGTGAAAAGTGTATTGAAAGAAGTCAGTCCAGACAAACCTTTTTTTTTCCTTGGCTCTACTTTTCTCATACCCCATCCAAAATAGTTTGGTTATTCTAAGTTTTTTCCTATATTTGTGCTGCTATAAGTATAGGATGCAGGAGGACACGAGGACCACTTTTCCTCAATCTGCTTTATTCTATCTCTATCCTCCGATTCTGCATTATTGGTTGGTTCAATCCAAAACCTTATGCTCTCTCTGCTTTTTCTTGTCATAGTGGCTTCATTCACTCTGTTTCTGTCTGTTCGTAACTCCATCCTGGAATGAAATATCAGCAGGGCTGCTGCCATCAACACCTTTGTTTACAATGTAGATGTCGAACTTTGGCCTGTTTCTCAGTGTAGCCCTGTTTCTTTTAATTGTGACTAGCTGTATGTCCTCTCTTTCATCTCGTGACATGGGAACTGATTGGAGCTCTGGCTGTATCTTTCCTGGACAGGTCTATCTCAGGAAATAGGCAACTGTTACCCTTTGTATATCTTCTTATTTTCTGTATGTCTGCTTCTATCTCCTTAAATCCCAGTCGGCCTCAGCAAAAGGCCGCTCACACCAAGCCTAGTTCTGCCGGAGTTTCTTCCCTAGAGGAGAGTTTCAGTAGAAAGGTATGTATGTTTTTCTTTACTGGGTAGTTCAGAATGAACTATGTAACTTACTTACTGTAGTGTCCTCATATAGGACATGGTTCATGGGTAAGTGCAAACACAGTCACTTAAAGTGCTGTCCGAATAGTGTTAGCAGTTAGGAAGGAGCTAGGATCAGGAAACAGTCTGCTTCCTAGCACCAATGCAGTTAGCACACACAAGGGACCTCCTGACATTAATAGCCATTGCTAAGTTCTGTAAAATTGCTCACAGGATGACAGGATGCATTCACACGGCACACCTCACAGTGTCACAGAAATCCATTATTTTTTCACATGTACTCTATTTGACACATGCTAAAGTCCTCATCTTCACGTGTTTGGACGTTTTATAACAGGGAGCTTCAGCAATTCTCTAAATCTGTGTAACTTTTTATTTTTATTTTAGTCCTTTTCTTTACAGGTAAAGTCCGGTCACATTAAGAATACAAACTTCTAAAAGTACCTTAAGCATGAAATTATTACATACTGTTCAAAAAATTATAAGTTGTTTTTTTTTTTAAACTAAGAGTAATTTCTTGTTTGTCAAAGAGCACTACTGCCACTACTCCGTTATCGGCTGTTGAGCAAGTCCCAGTGCTGTATCTGGTGTTTGTCACAATGCACTATTATCCATGATGCAACGACCAGTGCACTAAGCTACAGTAAGCAGAGAGTAACTGATTGATGACTGGCCAGTAGTTCGATGGCAAATCTTTCTTCTTCAAGTTGGCAAGTTGATCACCATTGATTTTCTTGTAAAGCGGGGATAATGGCGCTAGGCTTACCGCACCGTGACGTCACTGTTGGAAGATGTCAGGAGTGAGGTGTTACTATATTTGGGCTAAAATGTCTGTTCCCGGGATCATTGACCGCAACGAAAAATTGTTACATTTTTTTACTGATTAACGCTAAATTCATTAAATCACAGTGAACCTGTTAGTTTTTTAAATAATGATCCACTGTTTATTCCTTGCTGGCCAGACTTTTCATTTAAAGCTGTAGTCTTGATTTCACCAGCGTGATTCATGTGTGTTTCCACTACGTAATTATGGCCGTAAGAATGAAGGCTGTCTGGATTCAGCTCTGCACTCCGGAGATCATTTCTTACCCTGGATAGTGCTCTTGCTGTTGACCCCATGGAAGGATAAGGAATAGGAGCTAGGACAGGGGGCAGGAACTACGATTTGATGTATTTGGATCAATCCATAAGCAAGCCACTTGGTTTTGGTACCTTGGAAAAGACACTTCTCCTTCCTCGCCCAGCTCTGGTGTTATGTAGGCCTTGTGGTGCTAGTCTACAGCAGCTTCACTTCTGTCAGTGTGCCCCTGGGCAGCTGTGGCTACAATGTATCTTGCCACCTTGAATGGGTGCGTGATTGAATGGAATGTAAAGCGCTGTAGAGTGCCACGACTCAAAAAGTCTTTGTTAGGACAGGAAATCAAAGTATTGTAGCACTTTCTAAACATTAAATAGACAATAAGTATGTTTCACTGAAAAATATCTTTTGAATAACCTTTTTATTGAAATCTTTTAAGAGTAGAACATTGTTTGATGAGCAGACTGACACCTCGGTAGTTCAGCACTTATGCATCTATGAGCCTGTTGCCCTTTGCAGGATTTTGTGGTTACTCAGATGCAACCGGCATCCAGCTCATCTCAAACAGCAATGGCAACTCCATGTAGGGTGAAAGAAGTAAAAAATAAATAAATAAATAAACTTGTTAACCGTAAGCGCAAGCTGCGAGAACAAGCAAGGAGTCCTGCAGTTTTGGCCACAGGTGGCAGTATCATTATAAGGCTACGTAATGCCTCTTTAATGAAAATTACAGATGATTTTAACAAAAATAATTTGTTCCAAAAACATTTTTTCAAGGTGGTTTTTATCTTTTTTTTTTTTTTGTAGGTTTGATCTGTTTTGGTAGTGTGTAGCACATATATAGTATTAAATGTGTTTTTATAATTAATGGACCTGAAATCAATAAATAAAACACATTGAAATATTTTCAAAAATTTCTTAATGGGGTAATAATCCTACATCATAATAATTACTTCATATTTTGTGTCTCTTTGTGCCTATCATTTAGATTTTTCATCTTTTTTTGCTCTGATCAGTTTAAGCATTGATCTATTATAATATTAAGTTTCATGTAAGAATGTGCTTACATTTTTTCCTAGTAGGATCAGCTGTTGCTGCTGGGTCGATATCTGTATTTACTTTACAGTGGATTCAAGGTCAGACAGAGTAAATCAGGCATGTGACCTTTCACACACTTGGAGAGACGCTGCATTATCAAAAAAGTCAAAGTCCACTTATTCTCATCTGCGTGTCTGCATGAGCTGATTGGATCAGACCTCACCTGATTCAGACAAAGTTTATACCATGTCACAGAATTAAAAAAAAGAAAACACTTGTCAGAATCAACTGCCATCATGTTTTTATTAATTAGCCACATGTTTGCAAAAACATAGGTTCATCCATGCATCAGCAATAATACAGGTGTACAGGGTAGAGGAGCATTTGGGAAAGTTTTAACAGGAATTATTAATGATGTCTTTCGCTCACCACAGTTCTGTATGGTCAGATTTAGGTGGTTTTACAGTGAAGCATCATGCAGAAGCTTTAATCTGCTTTTTTAATTTCTCCTGCAGAAACAGACTGCTAGCACATGCATGCAGGAAAGTGAGCTGCAAGGACCCAAAGAACTTGTTTGATCTTTTCTGAAATGTATAATTAAAAAGGATCCATGACTAGTTGTCACAATAGATCTTATTGTCAAAATATTAATTTTCAATACTGTGAGCTGCTCAGTTTTAATAAATCTAAATCAAATATTGTCACATGTTATGCTGCAATGCATTCTGGATAAATTACCTATGCCAGGTCCTGTAGTGATAAAACAGCAATGAAGTAAAAAAAAAAAACTTTTCAGATTGAAAGGGATCTTCTTGAAATTTATGACAATGTAGAAAACACAAAAGATGAAGAAGATAAGGAGGACCAAACAGAGGAATAGGAGAGTCGGCTGAAGAAGCTGGTGTTTGTACAGCTGTTGTTAGGAGATGCTTTCTCAGATGGAGATTTACATAAGCCAAAAAGAGCTCCAGTTTACAATTAAGTAGGGCTGCAAACCGTCAATTGAAAAATGGAATCGTTCCATATTTAGAAATAGAAGTACCTGTCAAGTATTTAGTGGAAACGGAAAGCACTTTGTCCTGTATTACTGTGAGAGTAAAAAATAGTCAGTAAAAAGCTAATGGAAAATGAAGAACAAGGGCACGTTAGATACAAAACTTACGGTAAACTTGTTCCCGGGCCCTGTCCTGTGTTGTGACCATTGAGCTGACAACATATATGTAGCGATCCAGAATACCCTCCTCCCATTGGTTGAGCCAAGTTCTGCTCACGGAGAAGATAGTGGGAGACAACAGAGCAGCATGGGGGATGAACGTAGACATTTAAATGCTGACGCTGCTTTTGGGGGCCAGATATACATCCGGGTCGACTTCGATTTTATTTTGTTAAAAAGACCTAAATGGCGTATACCCTCTCCAAAAATAGTAAAAGTACTAAAATATAATGTATTTCCTGATGAAATAAATGCCATAAAGTCCTTTCTGTTTTATCACTCGTCTCTGCCAGATCTGTACCAGAAGTGGGATCCTGCGCTACTTCCGGTGGTTAATTTTTCAGCTTTGGATTTAAACATCAATCCACTCTTTTTGAGTTTTATGTTTTTCTTTCGTGGAGAAAATGTAAAAAATTGTCTCACAAAAGTCATAAACATTTTTTAAAGATGTGTATTAGCATTCTTTAGAGAGTTAAGGATATAAATAAGTAATTTTAGTACCATATTTACATTGCATTTACATTTATGGACACCTGGATGTATATCTCTTTGCGCATGCGCAGGACGGATCGTGCTTCCGGGACGGATCGGCTAGTGACAGTGCATTCAATTTCCGAAGGACCCGGTCTACCTGGACTGGGTTCGTCGATGTCCGTAAAAATAAGAGGCCAAAAGAATTTAGGCTATGGATTTAATCAGGTCCAGTCTTCACCTTTCCACTGTAAACTCTGTCACCTAGCAACCTTTACAGTTGACAAACAAAGCAGGCAAAGAATGGATACCCAATTTCTCACTACAGTTCTGGGTCACCACACTGAAGAGATATTGTAATCTGTGCTTAAATGTTAGACTAACTCATTTGCACAGAGACAGACAAAACTTTACAATACACCAAACATAACTGCCACATATCTGACTGACTAACAAAGTATTTTCATTAATTTAAGACAGAACTATTCAGTTGTAGCATATTAAACTGCAGTTACAATATTCACCATTGTTTGGAGACGTTTCCCTTTTTCCCCTTAGCATAGAGCAGCCGGCTTGATTGGACTCGCAATGAATCATGGGAAACCCAAGGCTATGTAGGACACACCAGACCCATCCTTCAAAATGGGGAAAAAGAAGGCTGCATTTGTTGGCCGCATAACGAGGAGTCTTCCAATCCTAACAGGCCTCGGCGCCATGCTATGACGTAACCTTACCTTGGGAGGTTCCAGCCGGTGAGTCCGAACTCAGCATATGAATGAAAAATATAACTAACACAGGATCATTTAGAGGAAACTATGAGTTTTCACATTTCATAAATGGCAAATTTTAAGTTAATAGGAAAATTACATTATATTTAGGCCAACATGTACAACTAGTCTTGGATCCATTTATCGAAATTGAGATGCATGGTCATTTGGCACAAAAGCACAAATAAAATACAAAAATCTTTTGTTTGTTTTGTTTTGGATGATGCACAGACCAGAATAACATCACACATCAACTAACACAATGTGATTAGATATATCAGGAAAGCTGACCTCTTCACCCAGTAATGACGTGGTCACTGGAATAGTATGATGGGGTGAACAAAGGACAGACAGACAACCGGGAATTCCCTCCTTTGAGCCTGAGGATCTGTGCAAACTTCAATACAACGTTCTCGCCTGATAACAGTGATAACAAAAACTTTATCTTCCCCTTGAATTATGATAAACGCTCAGTTCAGCGGCTCATTTATCATATTATGCAGGATATGATATGATAGGTTTCCTGGATTAGTTTAGGAGGTGTGGGTGTGCAGGTAGGGGGTTACTTTAGATCGACATCCATGTTTGTCACAACATATTTAAAATTCACATTGTACTTCTAGAAAGAAAAACATAAAAACAAAATGCAAAGGAGTTGTTAAACCTTAATGAAATGAAAAACAGTATTGGGTAGGGACATCCTAAATTAGCACAGAAGACAATTGAATAATTAAAGGATAATTTAATCCTCAAACTGGACGGTGTTGTCGTTAAGCAGAACATGCCAGCGCTCTATTTTCTTGTCTTTATTCTTGAGGCATTCGTACCAGTGTTTCAAACACTCTCCTTTAGCCTGGATGCCCAACTGACAGCCCCCTAAAGAAAGAAAGACAAACAAGAATTATTTGCAAACCATCCATACATTTTTTTTTACACTCTATCCCAGCTGGGGTCACGAGGGGTGCTGGTGCCTATCTCCAGCTGACTATGGGTTAGAGGCGGGGTCCACCCTGGACAGGTAGCCAGTCCATCGAAGGGCAACACAGAGACAAACAGGACAAATAACAGTTCACACTCCAACCCAAGTAGGATTTAGAAAAGCCAATTAACCTAACAGTCATTTTTTTGGACTGTGGGAGGAAGCCGGTAACCTGACAACAGCCAGATGCATGTCTCGCTCCACCTAGCTCCACTCACATACATCTGGGAACCCGCTCATTGAAAGTGATTTCCCCAACCGAATTTATGGTCTGTCCAATCAGGACGCAGGGCGGGTGTGTCCTGGAGTGGAGAAGCGATCGTGAGATTCCAACAACAATGGCGGCTCGCATTGAGGAAGCAAGCGTTAGCATTGATGCTATTTCTTCTGTGTTGTCCAATCTATCTGATATTGTTTCATTAAAAGAACATCAGAGAACGGCTTTGAAGGCTTTTGTTGGTGGAAACGATGTTTTCGCCCTTCTCCCGACCGGATTTGGCAAGAGCTTGATCTACCAAATGGCTCCTCCTCTCACAGCGTCACGGGTTAGCTTCGGTGTGAGTGGTTGAAATTGCACGTCGATAAAGATGACAGACAAGTGGCTTATCCAATCATATGCAAGGAGTTTTGATAAGTCCCAGCCTTCAGTAAAGGCAATTCCTATGGCGGGTTCCCAGATGTATGTGAGTGGAGCTAGGCGGAGCGAGACATGCATCTGGCTGTTGTCAGGTTAGGAAGCCGGAGTACCTAGAGAGAACCCATGCATGCTCAGGGAGAACATCCAAACTCCATGCAGAAAGACCCCGGGCCGGGAATAAAGCCCGGTGTAGGTACCAGACCTGCTTAAGTGGTCAGATCTGCTAGGGTCCTTTGCATGCTATAGTTGGTACCCTACATGATTGGCTGAACGTTGCCACATGATGTAAAACATGGTGGTTGCCCAGACAACGATAATAACATCATCTAGCGTCCGTTAGCGTGTCTACCGACCGATGAAATTCTACCTGTTTGATGAAAAAAACTGAAAAAAATATCTGTTTATGGTGAACAAAGTAACTGCAAGACCATGGTGTAAAGGGAGAAAGTTGGGTAGCACTAGCTGACAGGTTAGCTGCTTTTAGCTCGGTCAGTTAGCCATATTAAACCACACTAACTTTGAATTTGTATCAACAACAACCGTTCGTTTTCTACAACTGTTGTTTTCTTTGTCTAAAATGTCTATGAAAGTAATTTTTTAGGATGTTCCATTTGTCGTTCCCTGTCCTCATATCTTAATAAAAAGAATAAAAATACACTGAGAATTTTTGTGTCACCTTGTTAAATAGCAGAGCTTAGTCTTAGAAAGCAGTACTTTCCTTCAAGACTGACAATGATTGTTTTCTACTTTCGGTTACTTTAGATCGCCAATGAAATGTAAATAATAGCAAATATAGTTAATAATATGTTGAAAGAGATTTGACCCTTAAGAAATGGGTTTGTCCGATTGGAGTTGCCATATGTTGACATCATAAGAAGGGGCGGGGCCCCGAGCAGATCTGGTACCTACACCGGAACCTTCTGGCTGCAAGGCAAGGCCACTGAGCGACTGAGTAGCCTATATTTGCAAAACATTTAACATTTTTATTTGTCTTTCCAATTTCACACAATCCAGCTATATCTGTCCTCAGTATTTAACCCACTCCATGGGGAGTAGTGGGTTACCCCTATGCAGCCCCACAGAAAGCCTTCCGGGTGAAATTTGAACTAGCAAACTTGTAGCCTTCTCAGAACATGAGCTCCCTACTTTAACCACCAGACCAAAGCATGGTAGTTAAAAGGGACTAAAAAAGTTTTTTTTCTTTCCCTGTCATTTAAGCAAAGCGCATTGTCACTAATGGCCTTGTGTCTACATTTTCCCGTTTAGGTTACAGTGGTGCCTTTCATACACTTGTTCACAGCATTATAAGGCTGGAACATGTAGTGATCAAAGAAGCAAGCCATTCAGATAATGGACTTGTGTCTGTACTTGTCCTGTTAGATAGTGCCACATTTCATACCATCAATAAAGGTCAGTAATTTCTTACAGAGGAACGGACACGCAGTAAGAATGGGGGAAACAGCACCAGGCTGCTTTACATTACATTCCTCTGACACATTACACTTAGTTTAGCTGGAATGTTTCTCATGCAGTGGATTTACTTTGGGTAGGCGTGTTCAGTTACTTCATTTCTGGTATAATAGAATCATTATTTTGTAGTGTGGAATGTTAAAAAAGTTTTATTTTCACCTGATAAACTCTTGGCCCATTCTCCATAGTGTGCAAGATATGTGAAAGATATGTGAAATGTTTATGAAAAAAGTGTATTTTCCCTTGATTTGAGCTAATAAGTAAGACCATTTTCCAATGAAATGAGATCACTTATATTTAAAGTGATAATTTCAAGTGTAAAATATTTACTTATTTTAATGTAAAATACAAAGTTCATTGGTAGTTAATCTCATTTACCTGCTCAATGTAAGAGCAAATACAGTTTTTTTTAAAGAAATTCTGCTTACTGTGAGATTATATTGATCTGATACAAAGTAAATACAGGGCAAGTATTGCTGATATTGAGATCATTACCTATATTTTTTAATGTCTAATTTTAAAATCGGACTTCTGATTTTTAAATGTTTTTGGGGTTTTAAGTTTGTCCAACATATGTACTATTTTAATAAAATTATGTTATCATAAAAAAACAGAAACAACGAAAACAGAGAAAACATTTTTATTTCTTCAAAAAAAAAAAGTAAAACATATTTGAGGTCATGATTGAGGTCATGAGAGTACAAAAAAAAAGGGGTTTTCTGAAACAAAATTAACAATCTACAATAAATGTTTTCAAAGTATTCAAAGAATAATTTTCAGAAGCCTTAGTGTGGGCCTGTCCCCTCGTGCAAAACAAGTGAAAACCCAACAGTGTGTATAGGGGTGTGGGTGGGTGTGCATCCGTCTAGCTCTCAGAGTGAGGACCATTTTCCCAATTTCTCCATCAAGAGGACCAGTTGTTGCAAAGTGACGACATTTTGCCGGTCCTCACATGCTATTTTGCTAATGGTTAGGTTTAGGACTAAGGTGTCAATTGGTGAGGGTTAGGGTGAAGTATGTATTGGTAATGGGTAGGTTTAGGGATAGTTTTAGGGTTAGGGCATAAAAAGGGTTGAAAATGACTGAAAATCAATGGGAATCAACACATGGTCCTAACTACAATGGAAGAACGAGTATGTGTGCTTGTGTGAGACGTGGGGGATGTCCTACTTTGCGCTGGAAACCTGGTTGTTGCATTTTGAAACCATCACAAACCATCTGAAGTTCATAAAAGAGTTCATCTAAAACTGAAGTATTGATCTAACCATGATGGCATAGATCCAATAAAATACAGACCTGGTAACGATATTATCAATATTTTTGATTGATCAGCCCACCTCTAATATCCAGCACCTTATCCTACCATAGTTTTAGCTGTTTGTAAAACAATAGCCCTCATCACAACTCTTTCCAAAGAGCAATAGTGCCAAGTCCTCAGTCTCTGTCTGCAGTTGACCTGCTTTATGTATGCTAAGAAATACTACAAGCAGAAACATGGCTGGGGTAGTGAACCCAGTTTGCCCCATTGTCATAAACCTAAACATGGAAAAGGTAGAAAAGAGGGGCTGGGCTAGAGATGGGGCTGGGGGGGCTTGGCCCTTCTTAAGGCTGGTTTATACTCCGAAACCAGGGCCATTTCTCAATTCACGAGAACGCGAGTACGTACTCGTGTTCTCGTCAAGTCCGTTCTTGGCGAGAATGCAGGAAGATCGGACTTGACGAGAACGCAAGCGCGCAAGCACGTATGTGTATTGGAACAGAAGCGTACTCGTGACGTCATCACATGCAACATTCTTTAGCATTTCTTTAACAGTCAAAACTATTCATTCCCTACACAAAACATTATTATTTTTAATTTCTAAAGCTTAAAAAACATTTAAAAAAATTACCGAAATGCAAAAAACCGCCATCAGAACGAGCGGTAGTTCACACATAACTAGACCGAGAGAAGTGCACTACAGACGGGGTAACATTAGCCCTGGCTGCGGTTACCCTCGGAGGTCTGCTGGTCACTCCAGTCTGCTTAACGTCAGACTTTTTTTTTAAATTTCGCACTAACTCTGTAAACACAGGGAGGCTTAAATGTATAATGTTATCGCCTCAAACGATTTCAAAACGTACTTTTGAAGAACAACAGCAACAGAAAAGGGAATATTTAACTTAACACTGTGAGCGCTGTCTGGAATCAAGCTGGGGCCGCGGGGCATTCTGGGGAAGCGGTTAGTCTCAAGAACGCACAAGTCTGCTCTGATGCATGCTGGATAAAGAGGGCGGGGCGAGAACAACATCCGGGGATTTGATGCGTTCTCGATCTGGCGTTCTCGAGAATTGGAACGGTACTCGGGCTGAGGCTGATGACGTGTCACGAGTACACGAGCACACGAGAACGCTCAAGAACGCATATTGACAAACGCCCCAAGTCATCTGCGTGTGTGTCGCAGATAACGCAGAATGCCCCCGCCCCTTCCGCAGACACCTTTCTCAAATTGTAGCTGACCGCAGACAGAAGGCATCTGATTGGTCAAACCTACATTTTCACTACTCTATGCGTATTTCCTGTTTGGTACTGTACCTGCTTGTTTTGTTTGTATGACCGCCATTGTGGAAAACGACTCGTGAAGCTGGACCAGCTAGAATAGCTAGGTGCGAGAGAACGCTGGGAACCTTTTTCCACCTGGATCCCCGCTCTTTTTCGCCCTCAGTCCTTCTGTTGTCGCACAAACTTGCCTCCACTTCCTCACCGCCTCGGCCGTATCTAACCCACACCTAGTCTGTTGCGTGGAATAACATAGCGCAGACCACGCTTCAAAATTGGGCATAAATGAAAAATATTTGCGTCATACCTGCGAAAAGCTCACTGTGACACACTGCTGCTGGAGTATAACCAGCCCTTTAGCCCCCCTCTGTTGTTCTCATGTGGATGTAATTCATAAGCTATGCAAAAGTAGTTCTACTGTAAACCAGAGGGGGGCAGCAGTGACACCATCAGGCATAATAACCTACTTTGACATTTTAAACTTGGTATTTTAACCAAATAAAACAACAAAACACAGAGATTCATTATTCAACACAGAATACTACATATAAAGAGGATTAATATAGAATAAGTTTTTTGCTTATGTTTTATGAGGAAGAGTTTGTCTCTGCAGTAATCAAGGAGTATTTCACATAATTAAAGATAAGGAAGAACTACTCCACCCATTTAATGTATATAATATGTAGAACCATAGGTTTATATAAACAGCACCAATGTCTAAATAGCTTTATTAACAAGGGCCTCATGAAAATTTGTTGTCTTCACTTATTCGACTGATTTGGAAAAAATAAACCTCTTGCTCATTCATTTTCCTGTTGTGTAACAATCTTGGTTCTGTTGGTTTTCTCTAAGTTTACAGTTTCATGTTTATCTATGTTTTCTTTGTTTTCTAGCTTTATTGGTGTGTTCTGGATTTATTTTAATTTCTTAGGTTTTTCTTTGCTTGTCCTCTGTTGCCCCCTTGTGTTTCCTTTTCCCTTGGCTTCCTAGTCAGATCAACTCACACCTGCTCCTTATCAACTCGTTAGTCCTGCCTTTGTTCAGTCATCCATAAATACACTCCCTGTTCAGTCCCTCAGTGCTGGTTCCTCGTCTTACTTCATCCTACCCTGGTTCCTCCTGATTGTTTTCCCCTGATGTCTCCATGGTTCTGGTTTGTGTTTAATTCTTATGTTGTTTTTTTTGGATTGCTGTATTGATTTACATTTTGAAGTTGGATTTTTTTGGATCACTGTTTGGCTGCCTGTCATCCTTCATTAAACCTTCAAAGATCTCACCCCTGCCTCTCAGCTTCTGCTTTTAGGTCCTCACAAAAACCTTAAAACCAAACCCATTGTGATCATTATAAATTAAGATCAGTGCCTGGATATTTGAAGATCAGCCACTCTAAATCTTATTTCTCTTAACTTTCAGGAAAACATGAAATTTTGAAAATAATGAGCAGCTCATGGGGACAGCAAAAACAAAAAGACCAGAATAAACGCATCAGGATAAAGTGAGTGAGGCTGTTATTTCATGCCAAAGGGAAGTGATTGTTTTTTTTTTTTTTGCAATAAGTATTTCAGCCTGAAGCAATAACTGTAACATCTTTGGAAATCAAACCAGAAATTTTCAGACTCTGTGGTCCTTTATAAATAACCTATTTTAATGGCCATAGTGACCATGCCAGAGCTGGTTGATTAGGAATTAAGTTTTCAAACCAAGATCTGGACTTACCAATGAAGTCGTTGGATTTTCCCATGTCATAGTCCCAGACTGATACATCCAGAGTTTTCTTGGCGAGCTCGCCATGCTTAATTTCATAGCTGAACTCCTGAAAAACGGCGACGAAACAAGAGTGAGTTACATAAGCTGTGAGTGAAACCAAAGAGAGAGCAGTCAGTGGCGACTGACCTCGTTGAACTCTGGGTTGAGGGTCTTCTTTTTTATCTGCGTTTTGTTTTTGGCTTTCTTTCCCATATCTGGCCTCAGACATCTGCAGCACACAGAGGCAGAAAAACACTGAACATATCAGGTTATCTGCTTGTTGTTTGGATTGATCAATCAGACTATTGAGAAAATAAGATAAAAAATAACAAAACTTAGGTAGATAAAGGAGAACATACATTTTTACAAAGGGATCTGAGTATCCGTTGGAGTCCATGGCAGCCAGATGAGCACAGCGGATCACGCCCACTATCAGACGGCTCTGCTGGCTGTTAAACATCAGTGATATCAGGATGCGTCCCCTTTCCTCTGAGTCCTCGCCTTCGTTCAGCTGCACAAAAACATAAGCATTAAACATTCAGTAAAAAATGCATAAGCCCTTCAAATAAACACACTTTCTTTGCTTTTGTCTTTAGCCCCTATCTATATAGATTATCTGCTATTATCCTCTAATGGAAAAGAGCAAACATCTCCAGTGTATGGAGTCCGTTTTGCTCCTTTATTGTTGCAAGCAAATAACAAGTTTTGTAAACAGAAATTTGAAGAAAGAAAATCCAGAAAGTAAACTTTTAAAAACATTGAATGAAATTTAACAAAATAAAATTTCAAATTATGTAGTTTTTTCACTTTTTTGCTTGATATTTCATTACTTTTTATTTGTTTTACACATTTTAGATTTTTAAATTAATGCTTTTCTGAGTTTTGTGAGATTGAGTTTTATGTATTTCATTGTTTTTAAATGCGTTTTCCAGATTCTTTTGACTTCTGGGGGCGGGCTTTTACTGGAAGTAAGGAGCAAAAATGCATTTCTGTTGGACTGCTGGACATTATCAACAACATTACTGGCCACTGCAGATTTGTTTTGGGCTTAAAGGAAGCGAAAATTCAGTTTGAAAATGTTTTAAATTGAAGTGTGGAAAAAGTAAAATTAGAAAAAAAATTTAATATTAAGAAACCGAAACATGGAAATAAAAAAAAAAAGATAAGTAAACAGCAAAGTCACTCTCAAAACCTAATTTTCTTCTGTTAAGAAGTTTTTCAAACTCTCATTTCTTGATTGCATCTTTTTTTCAAATTTCTATAAAAAAAGAAAGTTAGTTGTCTGCAACAGTAATGGAACTAAATTAATTCCATACAATTCCTTAAAGTAAAAATTATCGCTTGTCTTTACTAAAAAAAAAAAAAATACACATAACCGAGTTAATACTTTTAAAGCTACCTTCACTTCAATGGCCTTATTTTAATTCGAAGGTTTCTTTGTATTTAGCTCAATTCTTGTTTTGATCAACTCCAACCAGCTGCCCTGTGTCCCCAGAAAAAAAGCATCCCCGTTGGCAAGATTCCAAAAAAGTAAAAAAAAAAACAAAAAACAATCCACTGGGCTTTGTTTCCATGTTTGAAAACTTTTCGCTTCCCATCCAGGAAGCTTTTTTTGAATTGAAAAACCTTCCTTGATGGGAAGCAAAACGTCATCAAACTTGGAAACAAAGTCCAGTGGATTGTTTTTTTTTTTTTTTTTTAAATGACTATGACCTGGATGACTGAGAATCTTCACCAGCACTTTGGCAAGATGCTGCAGACTGCTGCAGACTGCCACCAACCGCTTTTCAATGGGGATGGTGTGTTTATGCTTGACCTATCTGCAAGGCTCCTGCAGCGAAATAATGTAATTTTGGGTGCAAACTGCCCCTCGTGACTGTAAACATCTACAGTCTTATGATTCTGCCTATGAATATCACTGCAATATGGCCCATATACGGGCTGTCGCAGGTGAGCTGAGCTTTGCTGAATGTTTCTTCGCTCTCTTGTAACTGTCTGCATACTTTCAAAAATGACAAAATAAACTAGACTAAACTAAAATCAATTAGAGCATAAAAAATGATCTTTAAAAAAAGTATTGGAAAGAAAAGAAGAGGCTTTGAAAATGTTGGATCTCTGCTGCTCTACTTGAGTTGCCTTTTCGCTGCTTCTTTGAGAAATGTGTGTCTTACAAAGCTTTAATTGTCATTTTGTATATACAGAGTGTATACAAAACAAATCTTCGTTTTGTACAGCTTTCAGACAGTAAATGAACATTTCTATTCCATAAAGTGCAGCAAATGTAAACAGTGTGGGAGAAAAAAAAACATGGTGGAAAAAACACATTGATATGGAAGTTGTGGCAAAGCTTCATGTCTGAAGCTGTGGCACACTGTTCAGTTTCAGAACATAGCTCTGTGGTAGAATAAAGCCTGGGGTATTATGTGATGAACTCCCTGCCCTTTAAACTTCTCTGACCTGTCTGCTCTGTTCTTTGTTATACTCTGTTCTCTGACAATCCTCTGAGATTTAATGGTACATAAGTTGAGTGATTTGCGTCCTTCTGAAGGCGATAATAAACCTGTTTTATAAATTCCACTTCATAATTATTGAAGGATTCCAAATAACGGGCACTAAACTGCAATATTGTTTTGCATATGCAATAAGTGGATGTGTTGTAGGTGATCTACAGTGATTGTTGAACAAATATTACAGACCTTTAAAATAATTTTGACATTACTTACTCATTAAAATAAGCACATTGTGTGTTTAACTGGCACTCTGAGAGTGGCAACTAAAGAAGGATGAGGTTCAAAGACATACTGAATAAATAATAGAAAATAATAATGATATTAATAAATAATATTCATAGAGCACTTTGTTTTAGTAGCCTATCTTAAATTGCTTGAACTAAAATAACATAAATAAATTATAAAAACTGTGTTAAAGTTAAATATTAAAAACATAAAACTTGATACTGCACATCCCTCCTCGACAGTGAAGCACCATTCAGATAGTTAACATGAGCTTGAAAATTGGCTGTCAATTCTCCCATTTCGGCTGGATAACAACCATATTTAAATCCTCTTTTCAACCAGCCTCTCATAACTATGTATGATGCTTATCGAATTTTCGCTGGATAAGGGCTGCCAAAAAATGTCCAGTTTGCATGTCTTTGTATATAACAGTGTTTGCGCGCGAGTAAATTACTGTACAGATGCTACAGACATTGAAACTGAGCTTCTGTGTTGCGGGTTGTACTCAAGGAAGTTAGTTACTACTACAAGTAAAACAGCTTGTTACTGTTGTCTTACAGCTGTGTACTGATAGGTATTTAGAACATAATGGATCATGTCAGAAGCATGCAGAATTTTTTTTGTGGTTATTTTGTCAAATTGGCAATTATCAAATTAACTGGACAATGAATCCTTATAGAGGTCGTATTTAGGACTTGGGACTTGCGATGGAAATTCTGATCACTTTTATTGTAATTTTTCAGTTGGTTTAAATTGTTTATTTCGGATTTGTTGTGCACATGTCTTTAAATATATGGATACTGGAGATTGATTGGGAGTTCGTAAAATTTCCAATATTGCCACATCCAAAACTTGACAGGTGTGGCTTGAACCAATATGTTGCAAAACAAGATAAGGCCATAATGACTTAATAAAATCCATATTATTAAATATGGGGAGGGGAAAAAAATCCTTTTCCCTCAAGTAAAAGATGCGCTGAAACCCAGAAGTTTTTTTTTTCAACTTTACCACCACTATATTAGTACATCTGGTATCATATTCCGTCAGCAGGCGGCAGGTTTTCACCATTTCCAAATATACATGCTCAGTTAAACTATGTTACAGCAGTCCTTGGACATTATCCAATTAAATGCCAGGATTAAACAAAGTAATATATAAGAGCTAAGGGGAGATGTTATCAGAACTTTGACTTACAAGCACGAAAATAAAATAATGATTAATCTAGTTTTTGTTGAGTGGTAATCTCTACTCAAAGCTGTGGTGGGGCTGTCTGAAATAAATAAATAAAATATTCATATTCAACACAAGTAGCCAGAATTATGCTACCCGTGTGTAAGTTAACTCTGGCTATAACAGAGTTGGTTAACCAGTGAAACAATGGTGAAAAGAAATAATTGTGTTTGACTTACATCATCCTCGTAAAGTGCCATTCCACGAATTGATCCTCCAACAGCCTTCTTCACCTGTAAATGAACAAAGTTAATTAACATAATAATTACAATAATGAAATAAATTCTTATCAATGAATGCTAATAAATGCTTCTGCTGTCCACCTCACACACATCATTTTTATTATCTCAGAAATTAAGCTGTTATACTGCTAAAGGCTTTAGCTGCTGGAGGACATAGGGACCACGTTTCATTCTTCGGTTTCATTCTGTTGGTTTATTGTATTGTGCTTTTATCTGGCCTGGTTCTGTTAGGCTGTGATCACATCCTGGATTGAAAAAATAGGTTGTCTGCTGACATCAACAACTTCAATTCTAGATGAAAGAGCTGGGACTGTTTCTCAGTCTTTACCCCTGTTTCTCTCGTAGACATAGCTATGGGCTCAGCTTTACTGTGACTAACTCTACGCACTCTCTTTCATCTCTTTGATATAAAAACTGGCTCAGAGTTAATCTGCTTAATGATTTCTTTCCTAGACAGAGCCACCTGTGGAGCTAGTTTACTGTTACATAGTAACATAGACTAACATAGAAAATATTAATATATCAGTACTTTATGTTTTTCTTTTATATGTGTTTCTGTTTCACACCAGTTGCCCTCAGCAGAGGGCCGTTCATGCTGAGCCTGGTACTGCTGCAGGTTTCATACTGTTAAAAGGGAGTTTTCCTCTCCACTGTCACTGCATGCATGATCGGTGTGATTGATCTGGTTGAATTATCTCTGTAAAGTACCACAAGATGGCATGTGTTGTAAATTGGTGCTATATAAACTTAATTAATTTTTTTCCCCCGCAACTGTCAAGTAAGAAGATTATGCAGAAGCTGCCTTATCATATTCATCCATTGAAGGATAAAAAGACTGTTTTTATCCATATTAAATATGGTTTTTGTTGGGATCTGGAGCTGTACCACCTTTCTCCAGCAGAGTGCGCTGTGGATCCTCCTGAGCTGAGCCTCCAACACACCTGAGGCGCATCTCGTCATCAGTGGATCCTCCTGTATATAACCTGCCTTCAGACCTTGCCTCAACGCTGCAGTGTTGATCCAGTTTGGTTAGCACCTGAGCCTAGCATCACCTGAGAATCTTGGTTGTCTCTGATTAGATTGGATTTTAACACCTCCTTGTCTCTGCTTTCAGGGATCCTTTTCTTTTGTAAGCTCTGGATGAGCTTAACCTGCCGAGCCTGCCCTCTGAGCCAAACCTAAAGACTCTTCTCTGGATTCCCATGCAGGTCTGGATTAAGAGCTGGAAACTCAAACCCAAGGTCTGCCCTCAAGTCAGAAGTAAGACGCTGAAGCGGTTATTGGACTCTGCTGAATAAAACAGTCTCTGGACCCAACAGTTCCTCTCTCAAAGCGAAACCCGGATTAATCAAGGTATCCTTCAGAAAATCACTAACTCAAGATCTTCAGTTCCTAAGCTAACTGAACTGCCATCCTCACAGACTCCAGTGAACCTGCCCCCAGGCCTGAACCAGTTCCTGTGTTTATTCCATGTGCTTGCGATCAATAAACATTGTTAAACTTTTCATCTGTCCACGTGGTGTTCTGCATATTGGGCTTTTCTGAAACCCATCATGACAGTTTTGCTTCGAGTTTTATATTGTTTGTTGTTTTGTTTTTTTACACAAATCATTAGATTATTTATGCATGTTTAATTTTGGTAATATGACAATAGTAGAAACCAATACTTACACAATGCAAGTGCAAATTCTGAGGCATCAGGGTCAGAGCAACCACATAGAAGGCATAAATAGGAGGCAACTGGACCCTTGATCTGTTTTGCCTAAAATATTATGTCAGATATCCAGGAGTCTGTCAACTCTGCCTGCTCGCCCACTAATTCTAAAAACTACTGTGTGCGGTCCAATAGGTGACTCAACACACCCACTGGACCAATACTTGCATTTTGACTCACATCGCCCATTAGAACACAAATACAGTATCTTGATGTCAGGTCTGTCAACTTCCCCTCAAACAAAAAGAACACAAACATGTCAGGAAATTACTCCAAGCCTTTCTTTACCCAAACTATGCATTTGTTGAGTTGGCCAAAAATGAAAAAGTCAGAAAAAAAAATGCTGAGAAACTTTTCAACCTCTATAAAATATTTTCAGAGCTTTTGTGATTAGAAGTGGACTCACACCTAGTTGAATTACACTGCTGTCATGGCCAGAGAGGCTCTGTATCGCTTTCACCGACACTAAGCAACTTTGAGGAGGGTGGCAGTAACCCTGCAAAATGTGCGGACTGCTTTACGGCGTACGTCACTTTCCTCATTCATTATTGGGATGGAAGTAGATACCATTAAGTTTCCCCAAGAAATACCTAATATTTGTGCAAATTGTACATGGTTGATATTCAGGCAAAGCTGGGATCTATGAGTGTTTACTGTGAAATGATCTAACATAGCATTATATTTATCTGTTTTAAGGCTCTTAACTTGCCAGCATATCAGTCTCATGAGTCAGGTGAAGTGTGTGTGGGTGTGTGTCTAACAATACCAAGTTAAACGCTTCTTATTTTCAACATCATCATATGACGTTGTTTCACCACAACTAGATTCATGAGCTCATCGCTATAAATTTTTCACATAGCCACTTGAAACAGAAATGTAGTTCAGTCCAACTGCAGGCGACCAGAAGATCCGGATTTTACCACGCTATACGATGCACCTCATGGGAAATGCTGTCTTCCTTCAGGCAAAACAATACAGGTTTTGGTCCACTGGGGGGAGCCAAAATCAAGCAAAAAAGAAAGCTCTTTAGAACTGCTTTAATAGATAAAGCAGAATTGCCAAAACAATGTACCCGACGACAATATCAGAATAAACCTGGTTTATCCTGAAGAGAAAAGAGCGATTGGGAGCCATTGCTTATTCAGTCCAGCGTGGCCTACTTTAACTCCAACACCAGAGAAACCTAACAGCATTTACACAAACATGTTGCTCAGCTCAGAAGGGCCAGCAGCTCTGGGCAACATTCAACTGTACACTTGGATCTCACTGCTAAGATTTTGGACAGAGGCCACAGATGGTTTGAAGAAGGGTGGAAGGAATCAGATTTGCATCTGACTTGGAATGATGGGCCTCTGGGTGCTTAACATCAACTACAGGTTGCTCTGCAGTTCGCTTTCACATGACGCCACAAAGCACATGGAAAGAAGAAAGAACAGCAGCTATGAAAATCCAAAGGTTCTGTCAAAAACGTAATAATTTCTCTCAGAAACATGTCGCATCTAACATATTGTATATCTATCTTAAAACTGGATTTAAATCCCTATGGTAGCTTTCTGCAAGCTTTGCCTCCATTGACAACTTTACTCCCTGCTCTTCATCTAAACTCACGTCATCAAAACCTCTAACTGAACCCCACCAACAGCAAGGCGACAGAACTGACACGACTCCTGAATAGGTGCTGAAACTCCTATTGACTCCTATTTAAGCCTGTTTTGGAGCTTTACTTACATTATCTACCAATATAAATGTAATTAGACGATCAAACATGATTATTATCATGTTTTATCATGAATATATCATAAAAACAAAGTGATTTGGACAGAGGAGGGATTTAGAAGAATGGGGTTTGTAGTTATATTTTTACAGTAATTTGGGTGAGATGTTGGTCTAACTTTTAACATACTGTTACCCTCAGGCTTACCGGGATCACTCTCTCCAAACAAACGTTAAAACTCTTCTTTTGGTCGAACTTCAGTTTCTTTAGGGCAACCCGTGTCTCTCCGATGAATTCATTGTGTCCAAACTTGTCCTCATCGCTCACTGAAAGCCTGGGTGGACAATGATGATGATAAGGTCTAAAAATCATTTGAATTCAAAGTGGATTCCTCAGTTAGAAAGGTCGATTGATGGTACCTGAGTGTTTTGCGTTGCATTTCCTCATCTGTGATGCCGTGGTAGATCAGTGTCTCGTTCCAAACAGGATTCAGGGTGTTTTTAAGAGTCTTGGTACGAAGCTTGTTGGACTTAGAACAGAAAAGAAAACACAATCGCTGAAAAAAAGCGCTAAATCTAAGGACAGATTATAAAACCAAAAGGTCAGTAAAATAAATGTCTAACTTCTAAATTTGATGGAATATTTTAAAAGAACACATAAATACCTTACTGGCTCCAGGTAGCAAATGTAGCTTAACATATGGATCTGCGAGTCCATTAGAATCCATTGGTTTTAAACCCTGAAAGCAAAAGTAGAGCTTAGATCATCTCAGACCATTTTCCTTCATAATATAACTTTGCCTTTTCCAGTATAGTCAGAGCTTTCTTCTTCTCCAGTACACAACTTTATTTCATCTTATTATGTTTTACTAGTCTGCATTACTGTCTGACATTCCCCCTTTATTATTACAAATGTTGTTGTTTTTTGCACTTAGCCTGGCCCTTTATCTTTTATTGCTCTGAACTTTATTCTGCTCTTGCCCACAATTCCTATGACCTTCCCTGTTTTGTTTTTTCATTTTGTGTTTAAAGTGTGTGTAGAAGCGATGTCTATTGAGTGGATATCTACTAGCATTTTATTTTAGAGAGTTTTTAGGGAGGTGAGAGCAGGAAAAGCCTGTAGCGCTATGCATCCAAGAAGAGCAAAGGTGAGATGGACAGAGCTCAGGAAGATTACAAACATCCCCGGTCACCAGACACAAAGTACCACCTTGGGAGGTGAGCAAATAGTTGATTTACAATTAACTGTCAGTTACAGTAGGGTTACTTTGATAAAAAAAAAAAAATCCATTGATTTATTTAAAAATCCACTTAAAGGGAATTGCAGTGTTGTGATCCCGCTGTTCACACAGGAAAAAACTGGAAATCTAAATATTAATTTTTTTTTTCTAAAAATAAGGGCATTTGTTCTTGAAATGAGAAGGTAAGCTTTATTTGAACATAAGATAATAGTTAAAAACAAAACAATGTAGAAACAAAGGGAAAAAATAGGAGTAGGAAGAAAACTATGCTAATTTAATCCCTTCTCTTTTGGTGCACAAAACTAAAGAAACACTCTATATATAATTATCAGTATATAATCTACCGTACAATTATCTATCAACAATATCCATAGCAATAAACACTGACAGTGATAAGGACAGTGCCTTTCATGGCAGCGAGGCCTTGGACACCATGCCCCCCCCCCCCTCCATGTATGATGTCTGTGTTTTGTCTTAATGTATTTTCCGTCTTGGACAGGCTGCACAGAAACTTAATTTCCTTTTGGGATTAATAAAGTATTAGTGAATTGATCTTAATCAGACTATGTTGTACTAATAATAGTAAAAAGTAGAAAGCTGACAACAATGACAGCCATGGTACACGTGCACTATCATATTTTTGAATTATGATATATTGGGAAAGTGCTTGTGTTCATCCTCCAGGCTGTTCTACAGTTTAACTGTCCATACAGACACACAAAAACTCTTCCTAGTGGTTTTCACTGAGGGAATTCTCCTTTTTGTGGCCCCTCATAAATGACAGCCTCCATTTTTATGGCTGAAAGGATTGTGGATATTGAGCGGTAGTAATTCTAGACTAGCTTCACACATGATCTGTGATAATGAACCAGGTCCTGTAGTTAAAGTAATCTCGACTATTAAAAACATTGAATTTGTGTGATTCAGATACCCAGCTTTGTGTATGGCACAGACCACCCTGTTCTGCAAGACTGATGAGCTTAAGGTATTTTTGTAACTGTTTCCGAAAATCTCTATACACTCTGTAAGATACAGCAGAACTAATGAGAAACACAATGTAAAGAGAGTTTTAATCTAACAGCATCACCCCCAGTTCTTTAATTGCCTTTATATTTTCAATTACTTGATTATTATTATCAAGTATATTTTTCCAGCTACCAAATATCATTAACTTAGTTTTCTCTACAATTAGTGACAATTTATTTCAGTTCAAACATTTTTAAAAATATACATATTTTATATTTTACAGTAGTAATTACTTCATTTTAATCGTTTCCAGAATATAAAAGTGTCATCAGCAAATTGGATCAATTTTGATCATTTTGAGACTTGAAATATATAATTTATGTATATATTGAATAATCTGGGGGCCAATACTGATCCCTGGGGAACCCCACAAGCAATCTCCATACATTTTCAACCCATTTTTTACATACTGTTTTCTGTCAGACTGTTAATCAGGTCCAGTGCCACTCCCCTATTGATGTACTGCGGCAGCTTGTTAATGAGTATTGAGTGGTTTATTGTCTCTAATGCTTTTTTAAAAATCTATAAACACATCAGCTTCATATTTTCCTTGATCAGGTGTTTGTTATTTCCTTTGTTTGCTCTGAATCCATACTGACTGTTTAATATTTCATTTTGATTCAGGTCTTCTAGTCTTTTGTTAAAGAGTTTTTTTCGAAAATTTTGGAGTGAGTGACACAGGCCTTTAGTTCGTACACATGCCATTACTTTAGCTCTTTTTATTTTCAGTGGAAATGTGCTAGTTTGAAATGGTATATTGCAAATATATGTTATTAGTTTTGAAATACCTCGGTAATTCTGTTCACCGACGTAATATCAACACCAACACAGTTAGTGGAGAATTTGTTATTACACTTAATAACTGATTAATCTCCAAGTCATCTACTGCTGAGAAGAGGATAGAGTGAAATTTATTCTCAGTAATTTCACACATTGTCTGGGATTTTTGCCGCTAACTCTTGTGCCACATTCAGAAAATTTTAATTCAGCATATTGTTAAAAAATAATATTGTTGAAAGACTCCTTTTGATAAAAGAGAAAGCTCAGGCTTTTAAGGAAATGGCCACCTGTCAATTAATGTGTCAATTAAGGTAGTTGAGAAGATAACTTAACTTCAGATTAATTAGTTAATCTATAATCTGTATCCCCCATCTCAGAGCAAGGGAACATTAGCACTACATATTTTGAGCCCTTAGCCCTGCAAAGTCAATAGAGAGCAATGCAGCTCAGCCACAGAGAGTTTTTACATTTTTATCTATCCCTGCCGCTTTGAGCGACCTGACAGAATAACCTGGCCTGAGCTCCCCTCAAAAACAGCAGCACACCAAGAGGCAAATATAACCATGAATGCAGATGTGTGTGTGTAGTTTAATACTTCCTTTGAGGATTTTTTTCATGCAGGCACAATGACTTCACTGGATTTGATTTTCTCAGATCTTTGGTGTGTTTCATGTCGATCTGTTATTGCTCTTTTTGCCATGTCACTTTACATTTGATCTGATGCTCTCCTTTCCTTTTTCTGTTGCACTTTTCTTCTAGCTTTGTTTCCTTTTATTAAACTCATGCAGTATGATCTTATAGTGCTTCCCTGTCTGGTTACATCCTCCCATCTTCGGCTGTTTTATCTCGTCGTTTACATCTGCTTCTTTTGTCTGTTGTGTCTTGTCTCATTAATTCTTTTACATTTGTCTTTTATCTGCTTATGTTGAACCATCTGGCCTTGTTGTGTCTGATTGAATTAAGTTTTATTTGTCTTGCCCCGTCCTGTTAGATCTTGTCTCATTTTAACATGTTTATTGATTTGGCCATGCTCTGTATTGTATTGCTGCCCTGCCCTGACTTATTCTGCTCTACTTTTTCATTGTTGGCCTTCTCATCTTGTTTAACCCAATGTTGTTACTGAGTCTACTCAGCCGTGCTAAAATACCAGCCAGTAGTAAATATACAAAGTTAGATCATGATAAATAGTTTAAAAACCTTTAATACATTTGGAGGGAAATGTATTTACTGTACAACTGTGAAAGCACATTTTTCCTCAGTCTATATGTGAGTTGAAATATTTAGATTGTGCCTTTTCTTGGCCTAATAGGAGTGAGTTTAGAGAAATATTTTACCAGCCTCTATGCTGTAATGTTTAAGGTAGGGGGTGCAGAAAGCAGTTGCCTCTATACTCTAGACAAGGGTGAAATATAGATAACCTTCCCTCTAAGGTGATTAAGGCTCCCTCATACCGCAAACAGAAGACAGCTGTTGTGAGATGTTTATCTGGCCAGTGAAAGATGTATTAACCTAACAGGGAATGTCCTTGATGAACTGAAGTTGTTTTCCTCCAAATGTTCGTGTGTGAGAAAGTTCTTTATGCAGGGGAAGCATGGTCCCAAGGCAGAGTGTGTTTTGAGATTTGTACAGTATAAATGTGTGTGCTGGTCTTGCCCCAGTCAGAGCTCTATCTATCCGACGTAAAATAAATTTGAAACTTTTTCTTTCAAGAAATGCCTCATCAGTTTCTCCACAACTTCACACAACACAACAGAAAAAAACAAACAAAGCTTTTGATAAAAATACAAATTAGGAAACAAAAGGAATATCCTGATTGCGTTAGCGTGCACACCCTTAAACTCTTATTTTGGTCAACTACTGTTTGTTTCAGTTGGTTCAGACTGTTGTCACATGTAAAACGCCATCAGTAATAACCTGAGATCACGTTGATCCTTCGTACGTCTCTCTGCAAACTATGGCATTAGCTGAACAATGACAATAAGGAAGTGTCAAGGATACCTAGTGTTATGTTCTTAGTTCTGTTAAGATTTCTTTGAGTTTTTAGGTTCATGTTGATTCATGTTTATCTTTGTTTTCTAGTTTTATTAGTTTAATTCCTATTTAGTTGTGTTTTTGGGTGTATTTGAGTTCTTAGGCTTTTCTTTGTTGCCCTCTGCTGCCCTCTTGTTTTGGTTTCCTTTTCCTTAGTTCTTTTCCTGGCAGCCTCTGTTCACACCTGCTCCCAATCAGCTCGTAAGTCATCCCTTTGTTCAGTCAACCATAAATAGTCTCTAGCTTGAAATATCATCTTCTAAGTCCTTGTGGTGTAATCAAAGTGTTTATGAGATGATAGAGAGCTCTTTCTACTGTATCTGGCTGAAAAACACAACTGCAAGTTATTTTTCAGTACTCTACTAGTTCTCATGGTAAGACAGACAGACTTAATGTAAGACCAATAACATACAAGGCCCCTGCTGTGCTACTCACAGATAATTCAGGGACAGCTCTTGATTTTGGAGGTTTATGAGGGCAGCAAAAAAAAAAAAAATAAATAAATAAATATATATATATATATATGTATGTATGTATGTATGTATGTATGTATGTATGTATGTATGTATGTATATATATATATATATATATATATATATATATATATATATATATATATATATATATATACAGTTTATATATATACAGTTTATATATATATATATATACAGTTTATATATATATATATATATATAAACTGTATATATATATATATATACAGTTTATATATATATATATATAAACTGTATATATATATATATATATATATACAGTTTATATATATATATATATATATATATATATATATATATATATATATACAGTTTATATATATATATATATATAAACTTTCTAAAGAGGAAAGTAACAGAAAAAGAGAAATGCAATTTAAAAACAATCCAATATATTAAGACCAATCTGAAAAAAAATGACAATATAAAATTAGTAAACAGAAACAGAAATATATAGCACATATACACAGACATTTATCTATTTTATGAAATTTTAGAATTGAATTGCTTAAGGTAGCTGTTCAGTATTTTGGAGTAGCTCTGCTTGGTTGTAAGACAGAACACTATAGAAGATCCATCCTGCCTACAGCATATACTACTTTATATATAACATTTCATTGAAAACCTGCAATATTTAATCTAGTTTTGATATGTTGAATTATTTTTGAATTATATTAAACTTAGTTTGCTCTACAAATAGCGATAACATATTTCTATTAATCCATTTTGTTTTAATTTACTTCATTCCTGATTTATAGTAGTAATTACTTCATTGCAAGAATATAACAGTGTCATCAGCAGATTTTGAACATTTACAGACTTAAAATATGCAATTTATGCATATATTGAATAATCTAGGCCCTAATCCTGATTCTTGGGGGACCCCACAAGCAGTCTCCATACATTTGGAACCATTTTTACAAATTGATTTCTCTCAGACTGTTAATCAGGTTCAGTGCCACTCAAAGTTCCTCTAAAGACCTTTTTTAAGGAAAACCTTTTTCCAAATTTCAGTTCATAAACGTTTCTATTTGTTTGCAGCCATAATAGAACAAAAATCACTCCATATAAAACAGAGGGATTTTTTGGCAAGGTGTGTGATTAATGGGGAGACCTAAACAAAAACTGATTCATGTTAGGAATCCAGTGTGTGTGGGCTTTGTTTGTTTTTGTGTTTTCTCCCTCCACCACCAGGTGGTGCCTTGTTCTCGTTGGTCCTCCCACACACCTGCGGGCTGGTTGTGCTCATTACTGCGGACTCTTAAAGCTGCAGCCTGTTACATTGAGAAGAGAGCAGACTTCGACTGAAAATTTGAAGAAAAACAGGTTTCACGCCACTCCCCCACTCTCTCTGCTTCACTCATGCCCCACCTCCAAGCTCCACCCCTCTCACAGCATCTGCGCGGCTACCGCATACGACCATAATAATAATAATAATAATACATTTTATTTGTATTGCACTTTACATTTAAAAAAAAAATCTCAAAGTGCTACAAAATTAATAGTTAAAACAAAACCGTATAATAAAAACTGTATACATAGTTAAAATGAGACATTACAGTAAAATAACATACGTAGTAAAAACAAAACAGTAAAATAACCATAAAACCACACAGATAAAATACTAACTAATGTTCATAGGCTTTTTTAAATAAAAATGTCTTGAGGCCTTTCTTGAACGCCTCCACACTCTGTGGGACCCTAAGGGACTCTGGGAGGCCATTCCAGAGTTGTGGGGCAACTGCCTGGAAGGCCCTATCTCCCATTGTGCAGAGCTTGACTCTTGGCTGGTGCAGTCGGTGGGTGGAGGTGGTGGAGCGGAGGGTTCTGGAGGCGGTGTGAGGTGTGAGGAGTTCCTTGAGGTAAGCCGGGGCAGTTCCATGTATGCACTGGTGAGTGAGGAGGCAAAGTTTGTAATGTATTCTGTGTTGGATGGGCAGCCAATGAAGGGATCTGAGGACTGGAGTGATGTGTTCGTGTTTGCGCCTCCTCGTCAGGACCCGGGCAGCACAGTTCTGGATGTGCTGCAGCTTTTGTAGACTTTTGCCAGGGACCCCGACAAGGAGGGCATTACAGTAGTCCAATCTGGAGGAGACAAAGGCATGGATTAGCTTTTCTGCGTCGGGTTGGGAAAGGGAGGGGCGGAGTTTGGCGATGTTTCGCCAGAAGCGTCCAAGCAGCGTACGCAGCAGCTCTTCCATTGACATCTACTTTTTTGAAGTCTTTGCCGTGTAAGCAGTTGTCGGCAGGGGCAGTAAGGGCAGTTTCTCTTTCGCTGGTGGCTGTCGCTCCGCCATGACTTCCACGCGCGTCCTCCTGGCTGCAGAAGCTGGGCGGCAGCGGCAGGTTCAGCGGTGAGAGGGAGGGGATGGGATTCAGCGTGTGTGAGCTGTGATTGACACTCCATCAGACGCTCCTCTGGCTGTGATTGGTTGTTTTGTCTCGTCCCGAAATATTCTTTCCAGATTGCAATACAGGCAGTAGGCGGGACCAATTGAAGCAGTTTTTTTCACAGGTTACATATCACATGTACTGCTGTCTGGGCATAGGGACAGTTTTAGCCAATATGACAAAAAAGTGATTTTTAAAAACTTACAGACTTCAGCTTTAAGCGGTGGACTGCCACTACCTCGTCGCCAGAGTGTTTGCTAGTTTTGGGTACTCTAGCCAAGCTGAGTTTAGCTGAGTCAAACTGAGTCTTTGTCTCTCTGAGTCTAACCTTTTTTTTGTCTTTGCCTCCTCAGCAGGAAGTCATCCTGCAAACTGGATTTTTTTGGCCTTCTCCCCCTGGAAGGATTGTTTTGAGCTTCACACTGAGCAGGGGATTAATCTCCACATGACCCGTTCAAGTTCTCCTGGAAATCTAAGTGGCAGTCTGCTCCATTGCTCCTCAAGGAACCAACCAAACCTCCAATGTGCCCCCCAATCTCTGGATAATCCCACACCGACTGGATTCTGGGAAGAGAACCCTTTTCTGCTAACGTGAGTCCCGTTCATCTCTGATTATTGCAAGATGTTGTTCAAAGTTCCCATGGACCCTAAACTAACCTCTGAACTTTCCTTTTCAGTTCCAGTTCTGGTTCACCAACTGTCTGAGTTACCCTGGATCAGCCTTATTGATTATTGCAATAAACCTGTTAAACTTTTACTCTGGTTCTCTGAGTGGTTTACTGCATGTGGGTGAGATCTCTTAAAACATCATGACAATTCAGACTTGTTATTGGTCTTGGAAGAACCACACCTGCTGATCTCTTAGTGTAACTGTTTTGACTTAGAGTAACTGGTTTTTAGTGTTTCACTATAAGACATGTATAGAATGAATTACCTCATGAGAGGCTGACTGACATTAACTGACATGTATAAAAGTAACTAATTGCAGCAAAAAGGTTGCTATACACTAGTTTACATTACATCAGATGCTGCACTATACTACCCACCCTCAAACACTTCATCAGGATATGTGTCTTCCAGTTGCTTTGGAGGGTAGTCAATGTTTACAACACTGTGATTTTTAAAAGGTCATGTACAGTAGAGGACGTGTCACTTAAAAATCTCTTATGCTACGTTCTCACCAAATGTGATTACAGCAGCAAAAAAGCATCTGCTGATTCATTTTTGGTGCTTGTACACATTAAGGTCAGAGGCGCATGAAGTGCATCTTTGATACTCATGAGGCATGTCCAGTAAAACGGTACAGATGCATCTGATGCTTCTACAGCTCCTTTGTTCAATGGCAGAGAGCGGCTTTGCTATATTCGCTGTGATAATCTGGTAAAAAGTAGTTTTAATATATTTTTAAGCAAGAAAGTCCACCTCAAAACACTGTTTGTGCAGTCAGGTAATCAAGATTACGATCCTGCCTAAAGATATTTCGCTGTCGGAGCCGCTCAGTCACTGGGAATCCCCAGCAGCAGCTACCTCAGGTTGGGTGACCTCTTCAGGGTTTTCCTCTACGTTCGGCTGGAAGTAGATTTTAGTGTTTTTCAGGTATGTGGTCCAAACAGCAGGAACCAGGATAATAAAATCAAACATATTTTGCTGGCAGCTTTCGACATTTGAAGTTAATTTAGGTGTTAAACTGTTTTCAGAGGAGTGATCATAGTGCTCTGCATCAGCATTGCTGTGTCTCTCTCCCTCACAGCTCCCAGAGCAGCTTCTCTGATTAGTTGATGTGGCGCGTCGAGCAGCAAAAGTTCAATTTTTCCGACTCTAGTAGCTGCTGCTTGTGAAGTGCGTCCCCCGCCTCAGATGCTCCGAAGCTCATCAGGCGCTGCTTCAGCTGCTCAGATGCATCAAGATGCGCTGCAGGACCTTTAGATGTGCCATAATGCTCATCGACCATAAACTTTGCTGCTCAAATAAACGGCGGTTGTGAACGAAGCATTAGTGATACTTGAAGTTAAAGCTGACATATGTCAAATTTAAGAGGGAAAAAGTTTTTGATTGATTTTGATGATTCATTTTACCTCTGACCTGTGGACCTTTTGGATCACTGTACACTGTATTCTTTAGGTGTTTATGATTTTGTCACCGATTTTCTCCTGCACCAGTAGGTTTTATCTTACCTTAGCTTTAATGATACAGCAGTGTAGAGCATGATTCTCCTGTTCATATAGGAGGCTGAACTCAAGAGATCCCAGTGTGGCTGTAAGGAAAAGAACACATTTGCACATAAATATTTGCAAATTGAAATATATATTTATATATATATATATATATATATATATATATATATATATATATATATATATATATATATATATATATATATATATATATATATATATATATATATATATATAAGCTAGTATTTCTCTGTGTGGAAGCATATCAGGAAGGGAGTTTGGCAATACTGTGCCAGTTTTCAGTCTTCTTTTATAAAACGTTGCCAAGCGATCTGCAAAACTGGCATCAGAAATACCAGCAGATGAGTCTGAATCACACAGACTAGTAGACATGCTGGTCTGTCATGCTGTTTGCTGTAATAAAACCTGACGTTATCTAATGAAAAGTGTCGTTATCAATTGAACGTGATCTGTGTGTGACGCTCATTATTCTCAGAGTGAACGTCGTTCTTGTTCACGTTCACTACTGATTCCATAATAAACTTATCGGATCACTGATCAAACTGATCCGATAAGTTCACTGTTCACTAAAAATATGAACGTATTCATTAAACACGTTCATGCACAACCCTGGAACTTGTTGTATATAACTGTCACGGTTCTGTTTAAGTTTTTTTAGTTTTCAGTTTCACTTTGATCCATGTTTTTCTTTTTTTCTACTTTTATTGGTTTAATTCCTATTTTAGTCGAGTTTTCTGGATGTATTTGAGTTCTAAGGTATTTTTTGCTTCACTAATGCCCATCTCGTGTTGGTCTCCCTCTCCTAGCTCCCTTCTAGACTCCTCTGTTCACACCTGCTCCCAATCTGCTGATTAGCCTGGTCTTTGTTTCTCTCTCCCATATATGCACCTCCTGTTCAGTCACTGTTGTTGGTTTATCCTCATTGCTTTGCCCCCTTTATGTGAGTATCCCTAGGCCTGGTTCTCAGTTTTTGTGGATTTTGTAAATTTTTGTTATTGCTTCTGTTACCCTTTTTGTTATTAAATCTTCAAGAAACCATTTCAGCTTCAGTGCCTACATTTGGGTCCTGTCAAACCTCCACCCCAAAGTGACAATAATGTTATTTTACTCATGATCCAATAGTGTATGTAAGGTATCTATGCACATTTAAATATTAAGCATATTAATAATCACAATGAACAGGTTGAATCAGGCCTACTTGCGTCATCTGAGTCATAGTCATTGTCGTTTTCCTCTGTGTGATCTGAAGGGGATTTCTGAGGAGCCGTATTGTTGGAAGGTGGATTCACTGGTGGCATAATTCGGGTTGCAGGTGTGAAAGATGAAGCTGGGCCGGAGACAACAGGTTGTCGTGGTTCCTCCACAGCTGGAGAGGACATTGTCCTTACTTTCTCAGCATGATTGTTCTCCACATTTACTGCTGGAATTAGAGACATAATCAAACACAGTGAGCTGGTGACACCGTCTGAGGCAACTTTTCTTAGAAAGTGCTGTTCAGTGTTTGGAGCCCCTGCAGTGTTGAGCTTATTCTTAGAGGGAACGGTGTGAATTCACCTGAGGAGGGGGCTGTCTGCTGCATGTTCGCCTGGGGGGGTTTGGAAGCTAACACATGTCGCTCTGTCTTCATTACAGCTGCCTGAGCAGAATGAGCCTCATTGCAGCTGTCAGTTGTTGTTCTTGCCGTCTGCTCCCATTGTTCTGATGCAGAGGACTGCTTCTGCTGTCGCTCTGAGGAGACAAAATAAGATTATCAGTGCCCCCACATGATCATCGATAAAGCCGCTGCCACAGATTCACAAAAGTCATAGCGTCCACCCACAATGACAGAATGTAAAATATGACCAAGAGATTCATAAAACACCTTTATGTGTTTTATGGTGGCCCACAATGGAAAGCTAAATCCTGTATTCTGCTCACGCTTTCCAAAAAAGTATGTTTATTGGTGTCACTGAAGTGGTGGTTTATACAAGTTTTCCTTTTTGGGACTCTGACTTTTCACTTATTTTGTTTTGTTGATCTTTGGTTTATTTTCCATTATATTTAAGCAATCTTTAGTTACTCTCTGTTGCCCCATTGTGCTTGCTTCCTTTCCCCTTGGCTTCCTTCTAGTTCCACTCACACCTGCTCGATATTCAGCTCATTAACCCATCATTTGCTTTGTTCCCTTTATATACACCACCTCTGCAGTCACTCAGTGCTGGTTCCTTGTTTTTGTTTTGCTGCTTCCTCATCGCTGTCTCCCCATGTGAGTTTTCCTCTGATGTTTTCTGGTAATTTGGTTGGTTGTGTTTTTTTACTTTGGATTTTTGCCTCAGTTGCCTTATTAAATCTGCATGACTCACCTCTGCCTCCTGATCTCTGCATTTGGGTCTTCAAAAACCCCAACCCAACTATGAAATAACTATTCATAGACTGCAAAAACTGACAATAATTAGATGTTATGCATTTGAAATAAGATAATGGAGTTTCTTTTTCTTGTTTTGAATTAAAATTATTTCATTCCATTAGTAAATTGGTTTATTTTCCAGCAATAAAGGGTAAATGCATATTTTTTTGCAGTGAATCTTAATTTCCTCCATGTTCTGTCTTCAGGTCAGCCTGGCCAGCCAGACTGAATTATACAGACATCGAGCCAAATCTAACTGGACTAATTGCAGCGCGGGAGGCGGAACATTATGATGCGTGTCTCTCAGCACCAGAATTACCCAAAATGCACCAGTGCTTTTCTGCTAATATTACAAGTTGGCGACCACAGCGAAGCAATGTTGGAATTAAAATTAAGAACGTACTACAGAGCAAACATTATATCAGCAGATTTTTAAGGCAAAACCAGCAGATATTGTTCAGTGGAAGGTTTCTTGATGGCTTGGCATGTTTCATGGACTATATTATAAAAAACAGAGACTGTGTCTGAACATCCTCCCTAACGCCAGTAAAAGGCACTATATAGTGGTTACAGCATTCTATATGAGTGTCCGAATGTAGGCTAAATCCCCCTAACCACTAACCCTTAACCATTAAGTGTCACTCGCAATAAAGCCATACTTAAAGCTGTGAAAAGCGCCTTGGTTAAAGGTGGAGGGTATAAAAATTAATGGGACGGCATCTTCCCTCCAACAGAAAGGGAAAGCAGTTGTTTCTATGGCAACACTTTAACAATGCATGTGTGTTGGTGTAGCCCTGTGGTGCAGGTTAACATAAGATCAAAGATTTGCCATTTTCTTAAAAATAACTCAAGTCAAATCAAACTATTTCAAATACGATCTTCCATTAAGGGATTAATGAAGTCATTTTTTTTTTTCCTAACAGGTGATTTTCTGTCAGTTTGACGAAGATGCAGCAAACCAGCTGAACCTACATTTCAATGCATGTGTTTCTTCCACCACTAGTTCACCGTTACACCCACAGCCAAATTCCAGCGAGCCTGCTCCGATGCAGACTTGCTTTTTTGGGCAGAACGGTACACTCGCCCATTACATGGTTTGAGATGGCCCCTAATGTGGCTGACCCTCTGCAGGAGAGAGGTTAGTGCTTAGGGTTAAACCTGGTTAATGCTCAGAAACCAGGTCGTCTGTGTGTGTGACGCAGTTAACGCAGATATGCCCCCCCCCAAACTTAGGTAGACACTCTGGTGCACCTCAACAAAATTGTAGGTGACCACAGACAGTGCCTCAGATAGCGTCGCAGGGAGGAGAGAAAGAAGGACTCCGATTGGCCAATTCTACATCTGCTCTTCACTATGAGTATTTCCTGTTTGGTACTTAATGGCAGAAACTCTGGCTGTAGCGCTGTCCACATCGCCTGGCACACCTCGGATACTATCCCAGACAATGTACAGGTTGCTAGTTTGTAGCTCTGTTCGACGGTCTGTTGTTTACAGCCAAAGCCAAAACACGCAGCACCACGGCTAGTCTTTCGGGAACACTCACGGGTAAACTGTGTATCATCTGGCGTTAGATGACTGGTTGTAGACGGCAAACAAGCTCCACAAACCGATTCGCAGACACAATCCCAGGTAGTTTATAATTGTCCCTCTTGCGTTGTGGCGTGGAATAACATAGCGCAGACCATGCTTCAAAATTGGGCATAAATCAAAAATACCTGCATAATACCAAGAACAAGCTAACTGTGACACACTGCTGTAGGAGTGTGTCTGCTCCCAGGAGTCTGTGTGTCAGTTTGACAAAATTGCGGTCACCTACAATTTTGGGGAGGTGCACCAGAGTGTCTGTGGAAGTGGTGGGTGGTATATCTGCGTTAACTGCGACACACACGCAGAACACCTGGTTTCTGAGCATAAACCAGGCTTTAGTGTTTAGGGGCTGGTTTGGGATTCAGCCATCTAGTGGATGAAAAAGTAGTGAATGCAAAATTTCCCACAATGCACCTTAAAAAGTAGTGTGCAATATGGCCTTTACCGAAAGCTTCCACTAATTTGGAAAAAGTGATCAAGTAAGCTTAGCACATCTTTCTCAAACACGTCTATCTTTAAACCTTACAGCACAGGACCAATGAAGACCGACTGTTACACCAATAAGCCTCTTGTTTTGTGGTTAAAATCGTTTATCTTAAACCAAACCGCATGTGATGAATGTTGTCGGAAAATTTTTATCTTTCTTCTATTACCGTATATATTAATTTATCCTGTTTACTCACTATAAAAGTTTTCACTCAGTCTGTTTCTCTCTCAAGGCCACACATTTCTCTCCAGGCTGGTGTTTGTAGACCAGACATAGCTTCTTCCTATAACAAATCAGGCTCTTTCACAAGGTTTATTCATAACATGTTACTGTTAACCAAAGTGTGTGTAATTTGTTATGACTCTGCTTTCCATTGTTGTAAGTAGGGAGGGACGAACCCTGCCCAGATCAGAACAGAGCAGAATGCTGTGCCATGAGGGCTGTATGGTGAACTGTTCTCTCTTTGCAAAGATATTAATAAATGTGCCAACTGAGTGAAATCCATCGATCTCTGTTTATTTAACTAGGATGAGTAGTTGAATAATTTTTTCCCACTACAATGAATTATTGGATTAGTTAGTGTTGGTTACCATCAGTCTGAGGATGCTGTCTTTGTCCCTGTGACCGACTGTGGCCTCCTTGTCCGGTGCTGTTGTCTGTGTTGGACTGTAGAGTGCTGGAGAGAGGCAGTGGGGAGGGCAGCCCTGGTTGATCTCTGCCCTTATAAAACCAAGCCCCTGAGCGTTTCTGTACCTGCAACAACACGGAATAAGTCCATTGGCATGAGCCGAACATAAACCTGGATGATTCCTTTCACAAATTAGAAAAATGAAATGAAAGAAGGGCTTATGTCAAAAAGATATGGGAAAAAATTAAAAATTAATTATTTATGGAGCACAAATGGAACTTTCAGAAGAACTGGTGTGGACATGTCCCCACCAACTTTGGTCTGGTAAGGACTCAATCTCCGCTTTCTTCCCCTTTCGCTCATTAACTTTAGCCAAAGGTAACAGAGGTTGGGTGCAGCTAACTGAGCTCAGAGCATTTTGAGTCCATGTGTTTTTTTCCTCTCTCATGCTGCTCCCCCTATCCTGCCTCTGTTTAACATGATCGGATCTGTCCCTGTGAGACATCTGATTTGCAGCCGCATTTCACTGCGTAGAGAGTAGCTACTGTATGTGGCTGGAGGAGAGAGACACAGCAGCATTAAATGGCAGCTACTTTGATGTATGTTTAAGTAAAAGTTAGGAGACGGGTTGGTTAAAAAAAAATCAGAAATGCCACTCAAAATGTCTAATTCGTTAGACATACAGAGCTTTTTCAGCAACAGATTATAAGTTATACAAGAAATAAATATAATGCAATAAGTTTTAGAAAACAGTGTAAATGTCTTATTGAAAAAAGCTGGGATTCTCAGAGGACCATTACTGCCAGTTACAGCTTAAAATAAACATATTTTCTTATTGTACAGACAGAAAAAGACTGCAAAGCTTCTAAATATCTTGAAATGTTGTTTCTGGCATCATTATGTTAAAAAGAGGTTCATAAATCTTTTTAAACAGAGCACAGAGAGAAATAGGGACAGTCGCAGATTTAAAGGTGAAACAGATTTACTAGGATATGAAAAATGCAATAAAATATATGTGGGGAGTAACGTGACGTGACGCTCGGCCAAGGAGGGAGAGCGTCAGGTGTAGAGAGAGAGTGGAGATGCAGAGCAGAAGAAGGAAGGAGGGGGAATTCCGACCGGGCAGTGGACGCCAGAGGGGGAATTCCGACTGTGCTGCAGACGCCCACAGCCAGAGGAGTTTGGTGCAGTGAAGATATATGCCTGCAAGTAAACTTGTCTTAAGAAAAGTTCGGGTGTTGGAACCGTGCGAGTGGTGACAGCTGGCGAGCCGCAGCGAGAAGACGGCGCTGGGGTCCATGAACGTTGGTTCGCTCCGATCCGAACAGGTCGAACATTCCTTTCTCTACCCTCTCCCTTCTTCTCTTCTATGGAACTGTGAGTATACCCTGCCACCTGACTTCACCGAAGACAGCATCGCTTTAAGGAGCCTTTTGCACTTTGGGGACAGAACTTTTGTGCAGCTGCGGGGCGGGGTCTCACCGAACGGATAACCGGTATTCGATTCCAAGGAACTGTGCTTACAGTTGTGTTGGTGGACATTCGGGACGCCGTGACGTTATTGCCTATATTGTTTTGCTGTATGTTTGTGATGTATTTGTATGCCTAGACTGGCGGTAACACTGATGATGTTTACTTTATGTGGGTAAATTGGGGTTGTCTCAACACGGTTTGCATTTTCAAATGAGGTTACTGTTAAATGATCCAGCATTTCAGTTAGTACGGTCCCGGGACATATTTGATAGTTTTGAGGGTTTTTTTTAAATTTCGATTCAAAATAAGAGTTTGGGTTCATAAGGAACTGATTGCATTTAAGTGCCTCTGAAGGCTATTTGGTGATATAATTTTCTGTTGATTAATCCAGGCCAACTTTTATTTTATGGTCCAATTGTTTCGTAAAAAAAAAGCAATTTACTATTCCATTTCCATTTACCAGTTTCTGAGCTTGAAGCTCTAATAAAATATAATTGTTTATCCAAACTGGTGGTTTATTCTAAGTTGTGGGGGGGGAAAGACATCAACCTATCACACTCTCACAGGCGCATACTTCAAATAACTTCTACCCTTCTTAACCTACTACTAGTAGTATTAAGTGATACAGGATAGAAATTCTCATGTAAGTTCAGGCGCTTACATATATCTCCAAGTTTACCAGAAAGTTTACAAGAAAATAAATATGCTATGCTGTATTTAAAATGCAGCATATCCATATTTTTCTAGATGGATGGATGGAATTGCAATTGTAAATTCTAGGGATGCATGATATATCGATTTCAGGCATCGGAATCGGCTGTTATTCATTATTTTTACATTAATGTTTCTCGACCATATATATATATATATATATACACTATATTGCCAAAAGTATTTGCTCACCTGCCTTGACTCACATATGAGCTTAAGTGACATCCCGTTCCTAATCCATAGGGTTCAATATGACGTCGGTCCACCCTTTGCAGCTAGAACAGCTTCAACTCTTCTGGGAAGGCTTTCCACAAGGTTTAGGAGTGTGTTTATGGGAATTTTTGACCATTCTTCCAGAAGCGCATTTGTGAGGTCGCACACTGATGTTGGACGAGAAGGCCTGGCTCTCAGTCTCCGCTCTAATTCATCCCAAAGGTGTTCTATCGGGTTGAGGTCAGGACTCTGTGCAGGCCAGTCAAGTTCATCCACACCAGACTCTGTCATCCATGTCTTTATGGACCTTGCTTTGTGCACTGGTGCACAGTCATGTTGGAAGAGGAAGGGGCCAGCTCCAAACTGTTCCCACAAAGTTGGGAGCATGGAATTGTCCAAAATGTCTTGGTATGCTGAAGCATTCAGAGTTCCTTTCACTGGAACTAAGGGGCCAAGCCCAGCTCCTGAAAAACAACCCCACACCATAATCCCCCCTCCACCAAACTTTACACTTGGCACAATGCAGTCAGACAAGTACCCTTCTCCTGGCAACCGCCAAACCCAGACCCGTCCATCAGATTGCCAGATGGAGAAGCGCGATTCGTCACTCCAGAGAACGCGTCTCCACTGCTCTAGAGTCCAGTGGCGGCGTGCTTTACACCACCGCATCCGACGCTTTGCATTGCACTTGGTGATGTATGGCTTGGATGCAGCTGCTCGACCATGGAAACCCATTCCATGAAGCTCTCTGCGCACTGTTCTTGAGCTAATCTGAAGGCCACATGAAGTTTGGAGGTCTGTAGTGATTGACTCTGCAGAAAGTTGGCGACCTCTTCGCACTATGCGCGTCAGCATCCGCTGACCCCGCTCCGTCAGTTTACGTGGCCTACCACTTCGTGGCTGAGTTGCTGTCGTTCCCAAACACTTCCATTTTCTTATAATACAGCTGACAGTTGACTGTGGAATATTTAGGAGCGAGGAAATTTCACGACTGGATTTGTTGCACAGGTGGCATCCTATCACAGTTCCACGCTGGAATTCACTGAGCTCCTGAGAGCGACCCATTCTTTCACAAATGTTTGTAAAAACAGTCTGCATGCCTAGGTGCTTGAATTTATACACCTGTGGCCATGGAAGTGATTGGAACACCTGATTCCAATAATTTGGATGGGTGAGCAAATACTTTTGGCAATATAGTGTATATATATATATATGTGCACTAAAAGGCATTTAACTATCAATAAATATAAATCTCAGTGTATTAAATATAAATCTCAGTGTATAATTATATTATGGTTCTCTTGTGTTCTCAACAATAGAAAAGCGTTTAGTAAATATATGTTTGAGCTCATTTTTGGAAAATATAAAAACCTAATGAAAGCGTTTGGGTCGAGTAACTGTAGGTCCATCAGCCCCCACCCTTAGAGTGTCCCCACCAAATTTCATCACAAAGTTACACCCTTGGTATGGAGTGTAAAATAGAAGAGAAGGTTTTGTATAGCTCTATAAGGCCAAAAGTAAACTTTGTGTTAAAGATAATCATGTGTTTTTTATTATGAAGAGATGTGGATTTACAAAACAAATTACAGAAGGTGATGTTATGTTATATTAAGATAAAGGAAGGTGGGAAGGAGAAGGAAAACAAAAACGGCATATTGGATAGCTGACTTTGTAGATTCATATCAAATTTGGAGCAAAAATGGATGCTGAAAAAAACAACAATAAAAAAACCAATACAAAAAGATCTGATAATAAATAAATATATATATATCAGAATAAGAGTAAGTACCCAAAATGAATAAACAGTTGTATTTGTATTCTCATTATTATAATAAGTAGTTACGTTTTCAGTTTTGTATTTTATTAGCTCCTAATCCAGAATTAAATGACCTGGTGACCCTGGAGCGCGCTACATTATAACAGCTTTATTTGTTTATACATTTTCCTTTTTTTTTATTTCCTGTTAAAGACAATCCAGAGACATCTCATTCCTAACAGTTTGTACTTTCCTCAAACTCCTGCTGTTAGGAATCCTTTATAATTGTACTACAGTATTTTATGCCCTCTGCAGGTCGACTCAAGTACTGCATGTAGTAAGTCCCTTTTTGATTTCTTCTTTGCATAGTAATTTTTAGAAGTCGCCATTTTTGAAAGTAGGTTATGTGTCTCTTTGGCAAAGAACTTCCTATTTGGTGGTGAAAATACAGCAATAGGCAATTTGCCTAATGAATCAGTTCTAATACAAGAAAATTTAAACCAGATTATATTTAATAAATAATATAATCATTAAAGATTATTCACGTTTTTTTAGAGCGTAAAAATAGATTTTTAGTATTTATGTTGATACTAAACCATTAAAAAGAAAATTAAAAAGTGGTATTAAGTGCTTGTACATTAGTTCTGTTAAACTTTTTGAATTAAACCTGGTTGAGAACAAAAATGAATAAAGGAGGGTGATTAAGATGGTTGTTTAATAATGTTAGTAGTATTCAGCTTTGTTACAATAGAGGGCAAAGGAAATAAAATAATGTGCTTAATATAAGTAGAAGTTCATTAAACAAACCAAAAGAGTGAAGATCTATAAACTAATAGTTGAGGGAGAGCTTCTTCTTAAGGTCACGGTGTGATTGGTTGTCAAACCTGATAAAAATAAATTAATTACCTTCTTGCATTCTTTAGCTAAAACCCTCCAATAGCAGCTTTTCATTAAACCTATATTAAGGTATTAAACTTTTTTTTATTGTACGAATACACTTTTATAATCTCAAGTGTGTGTTTATCAACTCTAATCTACATAAATAAATGTTTTTTTTTTTTGGGACCTGAACACCAAACATTGAGAAAGGCTTGAAAATGTCTGTGTCTAATAAATCTATTTATTGTTTTAATTGTGAGTACATGAAACAGATGAACGTTTAAATTGAGATGAATCTACAGTAGCAGCCATTCAAAAATGGTCCAACTTCCAGCCACTGGCCTCCTCCTGGTTGTGCACATTTTTTTACTCTGACTCCATCCTTTCACTGAATTACAGGCTCTGACCAGGAGGCAATACTTCTCTTTAGATCTTAATGTCCACAAATTATGACAGAAAGAATATTTCAGTACAAAGATTGATGTTTAAAAAGGAACCTAAGAGGACCAGCCAAGAGCCCATCAAGGAAAGGGGAGACATTTTTAATGGCAACTACTGTATGTCTCTCATACACAGTGGGGTAGTTAAAAAATAACTGGACAAAATATGGATCGATGGAGACAATATCTGACCAGCTTTAGACTGGTGCTGACTAGTAATCTGTGATACCGGGCATCTGCCCAGTGGGCCGGTCATAATTTCAGCGTGCGAGGGCTGGCCCTCCTTAAATCATACTGGCTCCAACAGTTCCTCTGCGGCCGAAGCTCCTACCTGTGACAGTAAATAACTCCAGGAGCTCAAGAAGTAATACAATGTTAACTACCTAATCGATGCATGCAGTATATATAGCCCTTCCTTGTCATGCACATTCTTGTGATGGTTGGCATATGGTGTTATTTTCTATTTCCTCAAAATGTAAAATCCCTATTTCTTCAAACTGTAAAATCCTTGCAACAAACTAGATTGTGATTAAATTAAAATGCCTCTATATTAAATTGTTTTATGTTGGTGTTTTTAAAACACACAAGCTTACGTTGTAGCCTAGTATGTGTGAGTGGGTGTTCTGGCTGGCTTCGTGCAGGTGTGGACGTTACACAGCTGCAGTCACTGTCTCGTCCATGTTAATAACCAAAGCCAGTAAAACTGCATTATAGAAGTCTTGGTGATGGTTGTCGTTTGATGCTTGAAGATAGATTTGAGATGCACACGTTTGACTCTATCTCCATTTTATTTTTTGTGAGGGGCGGTTGGGTGACGGGGGTCCATAAATGGGCCGGTGTAGATGAAAAATTGCCAGGGCCTAAAATGGTTCCCAGTCCGGGCCGGGCTACACCTTACAGCTTCATCAGTTCTTTCAAAGTGGGACTCTGGAGAGGAATCAGTCAAAATCAAGTCTAACAGTTTTTGTTAAGGTTCAAGATCAACATGTTTTTTTATGTCATTGCTCCTCCACAGGTTTGCCAATAATAGCCACAGCAGTATTCATCTCTAACAGAACAAAGAGGTGATCTTCCAACTATAAATTACCGATTGAAACATTGAAACTCCTCAAACTGGGAACATGTGACATCATGTCCTGGGTTAACTGTTCATTCACTCAACATACGGGAAGTCATAGACAGTTATCAATACCATGGCCTCGCCAATCTAAAGCTACATGTGATGGAAAAGTTGGTTTCAGTGGAAGACGACTGTGGACAAGAGATTTCCTCACAATATGAAGGATTGAAAGTACTTTTGAGAAACAGACACAACAGATTCTGACAGGCTCCTTTCAAAGTAGACTAAATGCTAAAAGGCGGTCTAAAGGTATGTGGACGGAAAATTTAGATTTCTCTTGTTTCATATATTTAGTTATGCTATTTATCCACTGAACAATGTTTTTACTCAATCTATTACACCTGCAAGGCCACAAAATGTCTGAGTAATAAGTGTTTTGCATACGAGGAATACTTATTCCATAATCTTTCTCACGAATTGTTATTGTTTAAACAAAGTGTGTGTGATTTGTTTTGACTTTGACACAACCTTCACCGCTTTTTCCTCATTATAAGTAAGGGAGAAAAACTCTGTGTAGAGCAGAACAGGGCAGATTACTGTGCCATAAGGGCCGTATGATGAACTGTTCTCTCTTTGCAAAGATATGAAAATCAAGTAAAATCCATGGATCTCCTTTATTTAACTGGGGTGAATAGGTGAATACTTTTTTCCCACTGCAGGTACTTCAAGAAAACATTGGTTGGGGATTTAGACGTCGCCATCTGGTTACTGACTTTTTTAGTTTTATTGATTTTATAATTTTTTTTTTCTGTTTTTGTTTTAATTTTACAGAATATACGTCACAATTTGTATGGGAAAATGATAAGATAATATGTTATGCTCTATTTCTAAAACAAAAAAAAAAAGGTTCACAGTACGTCATAATTCACAAAAAAACTTTGTATTCGCTAAATGCAACCATCACAATCTACAGACCTGATACTAGAGGACACCCATGACAGCTTTCTATGTGCTGCAGTTAGTCTGCACCACTGACAGAAGAAAAGAGCATCATTTTATTCTTGGCTCCTAAAGGCAAAGAAACTTAAAAGCAAAACGTTATTCAAAAATGAATTCTGTAACAAAATTAGAAAGAAAGCACAAAGGAGATCATGTCAATCAACTATTGTCTGGATGCTATTATCCTCAATAGGTTTTTAAATTGAATAGATATTAATGTATCATTACGTCTTTCCTATTTTTGATACCCGGTCTATTAATGGTAGCTAATTTTCCAGGCCAGTGGGCAGTGAAATACTATTGTGTGCTAAAAGATGAGGGTAAAAGCTAGAAAATGGTTCATTTCACAGGATAAGCTGAGCTTCTGGTGGCAGAGTGATGACATAATGCCATAAATTAGCACTTGGTCCCAAAAGCCACTCTGTTGGTCTCTTTTCCTTCTCCTCACCTCTTGCTGCTCATTGCAGATCCGACAAAGCCACGTTGGACATGTCCTGCTGTTACTCCAGATCCCACATTTACTGCACATGTGCTGCAAGAAGTCAAATACACACACACGTTATTACACACAGGGAAGCTACACAGATTGTGCTCTTTATCACAGGTGCATAAAGCACATATATTTTTACAGTTCATATGGCATTAACCTGTGTAGTTGAGTTGAGAGCAACAAGAGGCAGAATGTCACGCAAAGGACCTGGAAATATGCATTAGGCATCAAAGCAAGTTAGTACATGGACAGCTGCCTGATTTGTTCCATAAATAGAGCTTTAAAGGACTGCACAGCGCTGTAGAAGAGATTGTACAGCAGAATTTGGAAGAGCAAGAACAAAAGAGGGAGTAAAATAAAACAAATTTACAGTAAAGTATGACATTCTCTTTGCACTACAACAGACAGCCAATTATTCATAGCTATTTACTGTAGAAAATAGTCTATGCTGTACATAATCTCTTGTTCGGTTTGTTAGAGAACAGCTGCGAACCAATGGCATAATGACGGACTAGCAACACAGCAGACACAAGAGGAAGTAAAAAAACAGGGTTAGGTAATAGAAAAGAAATTGAAACATCTCACAGAGCTCTATTCAAGTCATTATCTACTGAGACATGACTGTCAACCTACGCTGATTTTGGTACAGAGAAGAAAGTCAGACAGATAGTTGATCAATGGTGGAGACACATGAAGACTGCTCAGGTGTAATGCTATGTTCACACTGCAAGCAGCACAGGCAAGAAAAAAAAACACGTGTGCTGCTTCATTTTTGAAGCTTGTACAAGATTAGTTCTGATGCATGGCTGAAGCAGCTATATTTGCTGTTATAAGTAGGTAAAAAGTAGTTTTAATATGTTTTAAGTAAGAAAGTAAACCTGAAAACTTCAGTTCATACAGATTACCATCCTGCCTTCAAATATTGTTTCGCGGTCGGAGCCGCTCAGACCCCTGTACAATGGCGGTGCTCTGTGACTAGGGACCCTGTTCAACAGCAGCCTCTGGCCCGCTCACCTCTTCGCAGTTTTCTGCTTAGTTTCACAGCGGCTGGAAGGCTTTTTTACGTAATCCAAACTGCAGGCACAGAATAATAAAATCAAACAGATTTTGCTGCCAGATTTCAACATTTTAAGTTAATTTAGGCGTTAATAAAATGTTTCAGAGGAGTTATCATAGCGGTCTGCATCAGCAGCGCTGTGTCTGTCTCCCTGCCAGCTCCCAGATCAGCTTCTCTGATTGGTTGATATGGCGCGTCGAGCAGCATAAATAAAATTTTTCCGACTCCAGCAGCTGCTGCTTCTGTTGCGCGTGTCAGGTGCTCAGAAGCTGATGATGCGCTGCTTCAGCTGCCCAGGAGGCACAGCTCCTGCTTCTCAAAAAGCGCTGCAGGACTTTTTTCTCCGCCAAGATGCACATCAATCGTTGACTTTTCCTTTAAACCAGCGGCTTCTGCTGTCTGTGCTGCTTGTGGGGTGAACGTAGCATAATAATCCGTGGAAAGATGAAAGTCTTTGTTAAAAGTAAACCATAAGAAAATATGTTTGAGGTCAGCCGTAAGCCATGTAGTACACCGAGCCAACATCTGGAGCAGTGGGGCTCAGTGGTGTTAATTGAATCCAACCGTAACGTAAGACATCAAACACATAAATACAACGGGTGAAAATAGGTGCTGTAAAGCACTCCGAAATGACAAACTCCAGAAACCACTGCAAGATTTCAGCACAAGCTGACAGTTGTGGCTGCATGATCACTTTTTCATCTCTCATCTGAGTCTCATGAAGAAAACCATTCTCTCAGGCCACTGTGGGTCAAAAATCCTATAGTGTGTTCTGCCAATCAGTATCAAGCAGGAAGCTTCACGATATCCCGCTCCTCAGAGCCTCTACGAGGCTGAGCCTCACTGGAAGTGACATATTTCTGCATATTATCCAATCAGGGCTCTAATTTCTCACTGCTTACCTCAATAAACCGAGGCTCAAACCTCAACAGTGATTTCTCATAGAGGCTGCTGGGAAGCGTCCTGTTGCTCCAGTGCGGAGTGGAGCTTGCATCCCATATAAACAGCTGATCAATGAGCAACATACTTCATCAGGCGCATTTAGTACATTTTAATGCAGTTTAATGACTACAGTTATAAAGTTCAGCCATGCATATTTGAGCAGTTATTTAATGAAATTTATAGAATTCAATGAGAAGAAGTTGACACTAATTAGGGGGATGGTGCACTGGTCAAACAAGATTATAATTTACTTAAAGGTATAGAGGACGATTTTTTATTTACGGGTCGTCATCTAAATAAGTGGTCCTCCTGATTGTCAATCATTCTGGAGATATGTTTACGTAAGGCCGTCCTACATGCCCTTCCCATTAGCTATCTTATTCTACTCATGCACACTTTCAGGCGTATATCTATGGTGAGCACGATTTCAGTCATTGAAGCACACCTTTCTCACACTTTCTTTAAAATGGCAGAGGGTCGTAAGAGAAAAAGTGTCTATGAAGTGTTTGAGAAGAAAAGAAAGGCCTCAGAAGAGGCAGATATATTCTGGAATGCTTTGCACAGAGAGCTCTCCTCGCAAAGCATTATGGGATTTGCTGTCACAGTGGCCCGCTGTCACCATAGGCTGTTGCCATCCGACAGCGGCGACTAATAACAAAGATGGCGCAGGCACCACGCGGTGGAGGAGGAGTTAGGTGACCAACAGAGCAAAAAGCAGTGATCATCTGTCTGAACGGTAACTACAGAGTTCACTATAAAGTCCCCGCTCTATATAGTGATTGAGGGATTTAGGGGTTAGGGCGGATGTTCTGACACAGTAAGCTTGTATGAGCTATGAGAACAGCTACTTTTAAACAGAGTGTGCACGAGGAACAATGGGCTCTCGCACGTGCTTTTTTTTTTTAAAGCTGAAGTCTGCAAGTTTTTAAAAATCACTTTTTTGTCATATTGGCTAAAACTGTCCCTATGCCCAGACAGCAGTACATGTGATATGTAACTTGTGAAAAAAACTGCTTCAATTGGTCAGGCCTACTGCCTGTATTGCAATCTGGAAAGAATATTTCGGGACGAGACAAAACAACCAATCACAGCCAGAGGAGCGTCAGATGGAGTGTCAATCACAGCTCACACACGCTGAATCCCGCCCCCTCCCTCTCACCGCTGAACCTGCCGCTGCCGCCCGGCTGCTGCAGCCAGGAGGACGCGCGTGGAAGTCATGGCGGAGCGACAGCCACCAGCGAAAGAGAAACTGCCCTTACTGCCCCTGCCGACAACAGCTTACACGGCAAAGACTTCAAAAAAGAAGATGTCAATGGAAGAGCTGCCACGTACGCTGCTTGGACGCTTCTGGTCGCATGCAGTAGCCGCGCAGATGCTGTGAGAGGGGTGGAGCTTGGAGGTGGGGCATGAGTGAAGCAGAGAGGGTGGGGGAGTGGCGTGAAACCTGTTTTTCTTCAAATTTTCAGTCGAAGTCTGCACTCTTCTCAATGTAACAGACTGCAGCTTTAAATGGAGAGGGTGGGTCTTTTAAATAAATCAAGAAAATTCTCCACAACACCTTTTAACACACCATTAAACATTGAGGTGGTAGCTCCATGCTGTTGAGTTATCTTTAACAGGCATAAAGGAGGTCAGCATTGGGAAATGGAAGTATGCAACTAAATAAAGGAGAATTCTGGAATAAAAACCTGTTAGAGCAGCAAAAGACTTTTGAAGGGCCCAAATAATCCAGCCACAGCTACATAGAAAAAACATTAATCCATTCTCAGGTAGGAACTCTTCTATATCTATACTAAGGTGTGCAATGATGTTCCTCAGAGGATTAGATCAGTCAGCTCTCACTAATTATTCAAGAAAACATACAGACTCTTCTCGTTCGATTGTTTCACCTTAAATCTTTAATATTATGTTTGTTTAAATGCTAATGTTTGTTGAAAAGGAACTTTTCTGCTCCAGAACAGGAATCTGAAGATATGAGACGTACTTTGTGAAGTGGTAGCTAAAATAATCCAGCTTACCTTTTTGCAGTGAGAACAGAGAACAGCTGTGACCCCCTGAGCTCCGAAGGATGCTCCACACAGCAGGCAATGCGACTGTCCATCCCCACATGCCGTCTTCTTTATGTTGTCCAGACGACTGGACAGACGCCTAAGAGAGCATCCAAAGACCTTGCATCAGCACAATGACGCAAACGTATCGCCCAAACAACATGGATAACAGTTTCCATCTCACTCAATCCTCTGCTGCTCCATGGCCTCCATCTTAGCGGCACGAGCCAGCACCCCATTGATGATCTCCTTCTCCTCATCTGTGAGGTGTTCTCCCAGTGCAGACATGTTGTCGGCCATCCGGTCCTGCTGATATGTAACACACACCATAACAGACCCAGGATTGTTAGTGGCGTAAAGTGAGACAGCAGCTGGAACAAAAGACAAACTGTGCAAGACGTCTGAATACAAGGAGTTAGATGCTAAAGTTGTAGGACAGTAGCACAGCTGGAAGCATGTTAGAGTTCAAGTAATGCTGAGCTTCAGTTGAAAAGGCCACAAAAAGCATCACACATATTAAAAGTTTGGGAAGATAATAAAGAACCACAGATGGTAAGAAATATTTTCTTGCATCAGTCTCACACTTTTTCCCCAAGTCTCTGAAAACTGAAAAAAAAAAAACCACACCATATGCAGGATGTGGTATCTAAGCATCTTCTGTTAGCTTAACACTATTGGTTCATGAACAGAAAGAAAAGATTATTGAGTAGACGCTATGTAATATTTAGAATTTCTTCATCAACATGTTGAATTCATCTTTAAAAAAAGTGAATACATCAAATTCAAGTTTTCTTTAATCTAATGTGACCAGATTTCTGCAGTCAAATGTGGGGATATTCCAGCTTTTTGATAAAAGAAATACATCTCATTAAGTTTATATTTAGGAAGTGTTAACAAACCAAATCAATTGTAAAAGCCAGGAATGCCTCTCCACACTTATATATTTTCTTCAGATTAATAAAATGGACATATCGATTGTGTTAATAATAAAAAAAAACTAGAACTGTGTCTCTGTGTCCGGGGAAAGGTGTAGGGGTGAGGCCGGTGGGGTCAAGGGTCAACTTCGTGGAGCCTAGAGAGCCCTGTGCATCTTAAAGAAGCAGGTTAATTTCTCCCACTAATGGGCTCTATGCACAGCTCCAATACTTCCTGAACTTCAGTTAGCCTCTTTGTTACCTGCCTTTCATTAATGGATGAGCTAATTAATCCAGGTTTTGCTGCCTGGTTTCTGAGGGCCTTTTCTTTCTAGCTCTCTTCTGACTTCTGCCTGCTATCTGTTTTACTCTTCTAAGGTATTTTTTCTCCTTTCTCTTCAACTTTCTCTTCTTTTCATCAGTGTTCCTATCATCTTTCTCTGTTCTCTTCAATCTTATACTATTCCAAAACGTAATGCACAATATATATAGATAATATAATCACAATCCCTTCCTTCCTTCCTTCCTTCCTTCCTTCCTTCCTTCCTTCCTTCCTTCCTTCCTTCCTTCCTTCCTTCCTTCCTTCCTTCCTTCCTTCCTTCCTTCCTTCCTTCCTTCCTTCGAAAAAGTTGGTGACCCCTGTCCTACACGCTACCGTAATTACCCCTTGCTCACACTGGCTCCGGTGCAGTTACCGAGCCGACGGAGACCGCAACTCCCGCACACCCCCTCTCACACCGCCCTTTTGACTACGGTGCGGTGCTGCTCTGCGGCTCCGGCAACAGGTCGGAGATTTAACAGAAGTTCACTTGAGTTCACGTAACTTCACGCGATAACACGGCCCAAATAAAGGATTTTTGCGAGAGCTTGTTGCGGAGGGCTCCGGCACGCCGCAAGGATAGCTTTCTTGCGGAATTTTCTGCAGCGCCGGAGTGTCTCGGTAACCGCAGCCGGACAGCTCAGCAGCCGGTGAGAGAGGTTTACGTCTTTTTAATGACTTGGAATCACTGCGGTGCCGCACCCACCGCACCGCAACGGTAAGACCGGAGTCGGTGTGAGCCTGGGGTTAGAGCTGTAGGGTTTTTCTCTGCTTTCTGGTGAGTTCTAGATTTTTCACTCATATGGGTCAGTTTCTTGCAAGGATTCCTCCAGCGCTGTTCTGTGCTGCACATCCAGCGGTGGCAAGACTGAGACAGCTTCATCTGTTGGAGCTAAGACCCGAGTGCTTGATGGGATACCTCTGATTTTTAGAGACACTGACAGGGAATCTCTGGTTTAAGGAAACTCAAAACAAAACTAAAAAAACACCAACTAGACACAAGAGTTTCCTTAAATAAAAAGTTGCGTCAAAGTACGCCTACTGTATGCCCTTTGAATCAAGATCAAAAACATATGAACGAATGGTAAACTATATCCAGAACTGAACTTTTAAATCTTGCAATCCTTCTGAGGATTTAAAAGTATGTTTTGGCTTGTATGCTGCGTTTTACTGTGTATATGGCACAATGAAAAAGAAAAATGCAATACAAATATTACAAATATCATGTTATTTTACCAAGTACCAGCGTTCTCCCCTCACACCTTCAAGTTAGGCTTTTCTCTTTGTTTTCTTTCTGTTAAAGATGGTTGTCGCGGTTCATACCTGTTTGTGTTTTCAGTTTATCCCCAAGTTATTTAGTAGAGCAATAGGAAATATTTATTTAGATATAAAGAACCAAAACATTTTGAGAACTAAAAGTATCTTTTTTGATTAAATATGTTCTGATGTCCCACCCCACCTCCGTCTTCTTCTTCAGCCTCCTGTGAACAAGCTGAGGTGGCCACATGTGCATTGGGGTCTATGTGAGGAACTTGGCAGGGAGAGAGAGGCGTTACTTTTCACACATCTTGTTTTGGTCTACAGGCAGGGCTGAACAATAACCCAAGTGGCAAAATTTGGTTTATTGCACATTTAAGTCCATGGATTTTGTAGCTCATACCTCCTGTTTCTCACTCCTATCCCTTCACCTTTCACTTGGTTTAACAATAACAAATCTCTCCAGGGTAGGAAAGGAGCTGCTGTGCTGAATCTGGACAGCCTTCAACCATTATCATATTCTTCATTATACAATAGAAACACACATGAACGATTCTGATTGAACAAGAACTACAGTCTTACAGAAAAGAACCACAAAAAGTGTAAATTATACAAATATACTGAACGGCTGAGGCACTCAATTCTAAAACCCAAAACATATGAAGGCCAATGGGTAACAAAACCAAAGCCATAGCGAAGGTGCATCCGTAGTTTCCATTATAGGTGATATCCTATTAGTGCCGCCAGTTAGGAAGGAGCTATGATTGAGCTGATGATGCATACATTTACATGTGTTACACAGTGTACATATAAAAAAAAACATGTTAATTAAACTCCATGAGAAGGACTTTGCCAACAGGTCCTTTCACAAAAGCATTGTAGGCAACCTTATAGCTCCAATGGAGCTTGATTAAGGATAGGGTGAAATTAGCGTTGTTAAATACCAGAGTCTTGAGATAATAAGAAACTAATGATTAAACATTTTTTCTAAGAAAAATGCTTTTTCTTCGGTTTCGTTTTTTTGCCCATACAGAACCTGAAAGTGTGACATCACCACATGACATTTGTTAGCCAACTTGGTGGATTTACAAACTGAAACGCATAGCAATGAAAATACTTGTGGATGATGGTCAAGCGAACGTATTTCAACAGATGACGAACAGAATCCTGTTGACAAACAGGTCCTGAAGCTGCTGCCTGGTATGTTTGAGCCTGACGCCTCATCGGATCAGGCATCGAATGGGGAAATTCTGGTGTTTACAGCAGCAAAAATATTATTTAAAAAAATTATCACACAAATATGGACCTTAGAAAAATGTATGAGAATACCATATTAGTAAAGAGTTAAAAGATAAACAATAAAATGCTCTACTGTTAAGTATTTTAACAATATAAATACTGTGGACTTGGAGAATAAATAACCAATATATATCTATGGATAGACAATTTTACAGTAATGGATATTTGAAAATAGCAGCAACATCAGAGATGTACAAAATGACAGCAGCATGTTATTTAACTGACTAAGATAGAAACTGTGCAAAATCAGCATGAATGTAAAAACTTGTTAGGGTTGTTGGGAACAGTGATGGTTTTAGAGTCTTTCAGCTGCTGGGAGGAAGGATCTGTGATAACGCTCCCTGGTGCATTTAGGGTGTAGCAGTCTGTCAGTAAAGGAGCTCTCCAGTTCAGTAACAGCTTCATCCATGGGATGGGAAATATTATCCAACAGAGATGTTAATTTAGTAAGGATCCTTTTGTTTCCCACCTCCTGCACAGAGGGCATCCAATCACAGAGCTGCCCTTCTTGATCACCTTATCCAGCCGCTTTCTCTCAGCTACAGATAAGCCACTGCTCCAACAAACAGCTCCATAGAAGATGGCTGATGTAGGTGCATGCTGTGGAGAAACCATCCTTCTGGATTCAACTCCTTCCTCTGGGCTAAGTTTCAACTCAAAACCAGAGGATCCAGTGAACCTGCCCCAGCTGTTGAGCCACAGAGCATTTAATAAAACGTTGCTTGTGATTATACCCTGGCCTGTCTGCTTGACTTCTGGGTCCTATTTTCTGAGCTTTCAGGCGGATTAAACTTTAAACCCATTGGGGCCGAAGCGGCTGAAAAGATTTATCAGAAGAGTTTTCTAAGAGCCAAAGACCACTTTTCCAGAGCTTTAGAAAGACCTGGAATTAGCAGGTACAATTGCTACAAAGAAAACAATAAGTAATGCCCTCAACCGCCATGGCCTGTATGCACGCTGACCATGCAAGACTCCATTGCTGAAGAAAAAGCATGTTGAAGCTCATTTAAAGTTTGCTGCATTTAGACAAGCCTGTGGAATACTGGGAGAATATAGTCTGGTCAGGTAATACCAAAATTTTACTCTTTAGATGCCATAATACACATCATGTTTGGAGGTCAAATGGCACTGCACATCACCCAAAAAACGCCAAACCAACAGTAAAGTTTGGAGGCAGCAACATCATTGCGTGGGGCTGTTTTTCAGCCTGTGGTTCCAACAAACTTTAAATAATTGGAGGAAGGATGAATGAAAAAAATTACAGAGATATTCTTGATAAAAATCTGCTGCCATCTACCTGGATGATGAAGATGTAATGGGCAAGACAATGACCCCAAACACATAGCCGAGGAAACTTTCAACTGGTTTCAGAGAAAGAAAATAAAGCTGCTAGAATGATCCAGCCAATCACTTGACTTTAATCTAATAGAACATCTTTTGAAAGAACTTAAGATCAGAGTTCATAGAAGAAGCCCGCATAACCTTCAAGATTTGGAGAGTGTTTGTGTGGAGGAATGGGCCAAAATCCCACTTGAGCAATACATGTGACTAGTTTCTCCATACAGGAAGCATCTTGAAGCTGTCATTAACCACAAAGGCTTTTGTACAAAGTATTAAATGAATTTCCTGTGCCATTTAATTTTATTACAAATAACTAAATATTTGGACATACATGGTTTGATTTCTTTGTATGTGTGGATTGAATAGATTGTTACCAACATCTGGTTAAAATCTCTGTACAGAATAGCACCTCTAGAAATATATTACTGAGGAAAATGGTGGCGTGTTCAATACTTATTTCACCCGCTGTATATGGTGCGCAAAAAAAATCTAAACCATGCTCCTACAGCACACATTCTCTAAAAGAGGAAGAGAGGACCAAACCTACATGATAGACAAAGAATAGTCTTTATTTTAGGTGCAGGATAAGCTATAAAGGGATTCTGATTTTTAATTAGTGAGGCAATTAAAATATTGACAGACGGGTATGAATGCTGACCAGATGTACTGATGTGTGCAGAACTGCGCTGTTAAATAACACCTACTGCTGTCCAGCTGATGCTTGTCTCAAACACTTCACTTTTCAGCTCAAGGTCCTATTGAAGGAGGCAGATATGTTTATGTGATCAGTGCAGAGTGATCCAATTAAGCAGCAAATAAGTGCATTTGTAACAGTGTGGCAGAAATTATCTATATGTGGAGAAGATGCAGGCAGAGGATTGGAGAAGAGAAAGGGCCTTCTATTTTATGAACAGCTTTAAAATTACACAATGACAATACTAGGACCTATCGCTTAAGAAGAATTGGAGCCTCAAACCCCTCAATGTGACGACTACTTTATTAACTGGAGCTGAGTTTTATCAAAGCTGAAGTTGTTTGAGTTTATTTCGATCTGCAGCGGCGCTTTATGAATGCAGAGCCTGTAGAGCTGCGTCATTACGCTGATCTAGCTACTGATTTTTATTCGTTTGTTTTAGTTTTCTTATTCCTCTGTATTGTTACAGTTTGTAACCTTTCCTGCATTCACAGCAGAAGCGATCTCTGGCTCTGACCAGATCAACGATCATTTCTCTGCTGTTGTTTGGCTGTGCAGGAAGCTTTAAACAGCATATTTACTAATGCTGAAGCCTGACAGTGAGCAGATGCTTTGTTTGTGGTCTGGACGGACGTATAGAGACTCCATTCTGCTCTGCCTTTTTTAACCCACCAGCGATAGGCTCTAAGAGTGAAGCCTATCGCTCACCCCTTAAAGTTCTGATCCTCACTGGTTTCTATAGCGGAAAAAGGAGGATTTCGAAGTCAATTATCCAGTGCCAGTAGTATGTGACGGGCTACTCAGTGGGTGTTTGTGGAATAGAATGTACTGTAGTCATTGCTGTGCTGCACCAAGGATGAACGTAAAGGGAAAAATGCATGACTTTAGACTCTAAAGGTTGTTTTTTTTTAAAGGGAATTTGAAAGAGGGAGGTAAGGCCAGAGGCGTAGCCAAAAAAGTTTTATAAGGGTGGCCAGGCAATAACCAATGTACACTGAGGAGTGGCCGAAAGCTGCTTTGATTGTCTTTTATTTCACTGAAGACTCCTAGATGACCTCCAGGCCCGGATCTTCCTCACCATTTCGATCTCTCAGGTCACCAGTCTGCCTCAAATCTCCTCCAGGAGCCTGCCTGCCTGTCCACCCTCCCACACACCAGCACCAGAAGGAGAGAGTCTCAGTTTGCACCCGGACCCAGGAAACAACCCTCCCAAGCCAAAGACAAACCTTGAACCCCGTGAGTTTAGTAATCTCCACCTTCCCATCTTCTCTGACCAATTATTCAGCACTACCCTAATCTTTTCCCCAAGAAGAACCCAGGACAATCCTGCCAGACACCATTTCCTGTTCCCTACAACAATAAAACTCTTTTAAAACCTAAACTGACTGTCTCCGTGGTTGCCCTGATTCAGAGTTGTTCTTCTCTAAATATGACAGTAATTATGAGATCTTAACACACACAAATGGAAATGAAAATTCCCAGTAACCACCGCGCACTTACTCCTTCTACAGGAGAAAATAGAGTCACTGGCTGCTCCCTGTAGCTGCAAGATCTATTGAAGCTTAATCTCCATCCATACATAAGGCACACCAGATTGTAAGACGTACTGTCGATTTTTGAGAAAATTAAGGCTTTTAGGGTGTGCCTTATAGTGTGGAAAATATTGCTGGTCTTTATTCTGCTCATAACCCATGAGCACAGGGTTGATTTCCCATTTCAACAGACAGCATGCAACGGATGCAGAATCACTGCTTGTAGACAGCTAATTTATTTCAGCTCTGTCACACCTACCTCTACAGCTATTGATGCTCCTAGCTGCAGCCGGTGACCATGTGCAGGGCGCTGTGTGCTTAAGGTTGCAAACAGAGTGTTAATTAGGGCTGGCTTTGGAAAGTGACCCTCTAGAGGTAATGTGTTTGGTCACTAGCGTGCATGCCTGGAGACACTTCCACTGCACAGAGCAGCACTCATTATCTTCTCACAAGAAGATTGTTAAGAAGAAAGCAGCTTCTCACCTCTGGTTCTGCAGGCCTGCAGGCGCGAAGGACTAATTGTTGACATTTAGGAGGACGTGTAGAAAGAAGCCTGTTTGGGTTCAGGGTTTGCATATGTTATCCTTTGTGAAAAACTCCCAAGATTAGCTGCTTGACCTGTTGACGACCGAATATCACAAAGGAGATGGAGTAAGAGGAGTGCTTACTGAACGGCTCAGCGCCCTTCATCTCTCACATCCTTTTCCTCTTAAGTTCCCTGAAATCGTCCCTGAAGCATGTAAATGTCAAGGGTCGCTTTGGATAATGTGGAAACCTGACAGACGGACGCTGCATCTGTTTGTGTGTGAGCGCATGCCTCGAGGCGTTTGGGGTGAGGAGATTCAGAAATGGAAATACTCACTAATGAAAAATGGAAGACCCCCCACCCCCACACATCCAACACACTCTGTCATTATGAATCAAGTCTCCAGGAAACAGCCAGGAACATTTATAACAAATTAATAGATCATGAAGGCATCATCCACTGCAGCAGGGGGGAAATTAGCATTTTCTTTTTTTTTTTATAACATCAGCACACAGATATCACGGTAAGTGGGTCCAAGTTACATCATCTGGAGCCCACTGTCACGCACATGCACATATACATCCAACCCCGGGCATTATGAACACATACTTGTCGTTATGGTTCATGTTAGTGACGACTTTCTTACATGCTTCATTTCATTATAAGTTTAAAAAAACATAGCGTGATTCCCAGATAACTGAAGTGTGCTTTTCAACACTCACATGAAAAATATTCATAAAATTGTGTAATTAGTTTTGAATTGATTGTACTTTTTGATTAAACACGGAATACTGATGACTCTTGTCTGCACTTTGGGATCACACATTGATCCATCATAGAGCATAAAATCTAATAAATGCTTTATAAAATGTTTGGATTCAGATTATGTGAAATGCTGGGTAATGTCTGAAGAGAAACTTGTTGTCTAATCAGAACAGACTTTCATAATTATTCGTTATTCAATCATTATTCCATTGATTTAATTAATTTTGAACCTTTTCTATCCCCTAACTCTAAGCTTAACCTAAACCCAATCACACGTTAGTCCTATCAGACCAAACATTGAGGAAATTCAAGTTATAAGACAGAGAAATTGAGGGTCCACTCCTTGTTGTTCTGCTAACCACAGGTTATAATATAGGTCATTTTATGCATTCAGATAATAAAGGTAGAGGTTGTGTTTTGCAGCATAAATGATAAAGCTATGAGGCAAGCTTCCTCAATCCTGGCCAATGAGATTCAGTGTTCTGCACATTTTTACCAATCAGCTTTAGTTTCAGCTTTTTTTTTATTGTCATTACACTGTCACAAGTACAGAGCAACATAATTTAACTCTATGCATTAACCAATCCCCTTGGGGAGCAATGGGCTGCCATTGTGCAGCGCCAATTGAGCAGAGTGGGGTTAAGGGTCTTGCTCAGAGATCAAGAGTGGCTGTCTATGGGAGTGGGGTTTGAAATCAGAACCTCCAGATTTCAAGCACTACTAGGCCACACCCCCAAGCCAAAATCTAAATTTCACAGGGGTGGCCAAGCAGAGTCAAATGAGCTTAAGTGATGCCCAAATCCTAATCCAAAGGGGTTCAAATGCGACGTCAGTCCACCCTCTGCAGCTAGAAATGCTTTTCTGGGAAGGTTGTGCGCAAGATTTAGGGAATTTTTTTTACATTCCTCCAGAAGCACAATTGTGAGGTCACACACTGATGGTGAATCTCTGTTATAATTATACCATAGGTGTTCTATGAGACTAAGATCAGGAGTTTGTAGAGGTTAGTCAAGTTCATCCACACCAGACTCTGCCATCCATGTCTTTATGGACCTTGCTTTGGGCAGTGGTGGACAGCCACGTTGGACGAGGAAGGGGTCAGCTCCCATGTTCCCTCAAAGTTGGGAGCATGGAGCTGTCCAACATGTCTTGTTATGCTGAACCATTCAGAATTTGTTTCACTGTGACTAAGGGGCTAAGCCCAACTCATGAAGAACAACCCCACATTCTACCAAACTTTACACTTGGCACAAGGCAGTCTCTCTTAGTACAGTTCTCTTGCCAACCATCAAACCCAGACTCTTCCATCAGATTTCAGATTCGTTACTCAAGAGAACTTGTCTCCACTGCTCTGGAGTCCAGTGGCGACGTCCTTTAGACCACTACATCTGATGCTTTGCATTGTACCATTCCACAAAGCTCTCTGTTCCTGATCCCATCTGAAAGTCATATGAAGTTTGGAGGTGTGTAGTGATGGAATCTGCAGAAAGATGGTGACCTCTTCCCTCTATGTGCTTCAGCATCTGCTCCTTCAGTTTATGTTTCCTACCAATTTGTGGCTGAGTTGCGATTGTTCCAAAACACTTGTTCTTCTGATACAGCTGACAGTTGACTGAGGAAATGTTGCGACTGGATTCGTTTCCTGATTTCATGGTTACCATGCTAACAATTAAAACTAGTTAGAACATTCAAGTTGATGGTATCATTGCTGCCACCCTCTGGTGACGGATTGGAGACACACCTTCGAGTTCCAGGACACCGATCCTTAAGCACCTTTACAGAGGAAGCCTACATTCAATTTTATTTTGTTTTTGTATGAGTTTTAGCCACGTCTCAAATTGTGCTCTGGTTGGACAGAAAATCGAGAACTTGAAAAGTTGGACTACAGGGGGAATTTTTTTCTTTTTTTTGCGGATAGGAGATCATAAACTCAAATTTCTGAGTTTGAACAAAACCAATCAAGTATAATCCCTGCCTCAATTACATATTTTGTCTTTTAAATGTCTTTTAAATTCTAAATTCTACATTTCTTTATGACAAAATACTTCAGAGCAACCCAATTAGAAGAATTATATCAACATTGTATTATATATATATATATACACATTTTGCATTGAAGATATAAAAAAAGGTTTTTGTCTGTCAATATGCTCTATCCAGAACTCCTCAAGTGGAAAAAAATCTTCTTTGAAGAATGTTGCTATCTGATTATTAATCCAAAAAATACTTGAAAGATTAATAGATTTGCAAAATAAATAAAAAGTTGCAGCCCGAGTCGGTCATAAATGACACACTAATTAATAATGAACTTTAGTACGCATTAATGACCCCACACCATTAATAGCGTTTTACATGGCACTAAATAGTGTTAAAGACGGACTGTTTTGATCAATTGCTGAAACACACACAAACAAGCCCATGAAGGCAGGATCAATATTGACTAGAGCTCTCCTATTTTGCAGTTTACACAGTTTAGAACAGCAACTGTGTGTACATGAAAGCATAGTGCTATCACTCCACTTTTTACGCCATAACGGTTTGTCTGATATGCAGCAGACGCAGCAGTGCTGATGCTATTACCGACATAACATCAAACCACTCTGGCATCCAGACACTCCTTATGAAGATGCGTAAAAAGCCTTCTGATAAATGCTTCTGTTATGCAGTGGAAAAGGTGCTATCTGTGTGAGGCAGATGTATGTTGATCCTCATAAATCAGCAAATGACAAACAGAAAATAGCAAATTACCTATTGTTCTGCACATCAAGAGCAGCCAAGGAATTTATGAGGAGGATGAAAGGTGATGTAGAAAAAAGTCCTGAAAGCTCACACTCGGAGAACAACAGCAAAGAGGGATCACAGTCTCCATGACAATTTATCTTAAAGGGTTAGTTTGGATTTTTAAGGGAGGCTCTGTAAAAGTATTATTGGTAATAGTTCTCTCACTCATGGTAGAAAGCTCTAATATCATTGTAAGTTTTAATAAAGGAAATAAATCTCAGTTGAAGCGAACAGCTAATGAGATATAGTTAGAAGACAACTATAGTAATTTAAAACAGCTCAAGCTGAACATGTTGATATATGGGAGTTAATGCAATGTCAGAGGAGATAAGTTGCTGTTAAATTGGCAGAGGCTGCATCAGTTAGGTTCAGTTCAGTTTATTTATATAGAGGCGATTCACTGCACACGTCATCTTAAGAGTTCTTACAGAAACAATTTAATCAAATCATATAAAAACCAGCTGTTTGCATTCAGTTATTGATTTCAAATGATTTGCCTCTCCTGGATGAGCTCGTGGTGACAGAAGATACTGGCTTGCATTTTGTTGTTGACTCTACAGCAATCCTTTACACTGAGATGAAAGAGGAAAAACTCCCTATTAACAGAAGGAAAACCGTCAGCAGCAATCAACCCTCCTCAACTTCTGACTTGGTGGATTTGCTGATTGCTGAGACCTGGAAAGTCCAAGAACTAAATGTCTGATGCAAAATATAAACGTTTTCTCCATTTTCTTCTCCAATTTGTTCAGAAATAGCATGCAATAAAAATAACTTTTGTGAAACTGTAAACTTTTAAAGCAAAACTGTGTTACTTTTAGCCAGTCAGAAAGTTGTCATAGATGTGTCCAAGCAGAGATTCGTATGCATGCAGGGGTGGCAAAAAACTGAGAAGCACTGTAGTCAGAAAATTTAGATTTATCTTGTTTCATATATTTAGTTATGCTATTTACCCAGTGAAAAAGGTTTTTACTCAGTTTTTTTCACCTGCAAGGCCACAAAATGTCTGAGTGATAAGTGTTTTGCATACAAGGAATACTTTTTCGATATAAAGCCAAATTCTTTCTTAAGAAAGAAAGTGTGTACTTTATCTAGATCATAACAGGGCTGATTATCATGCCATAAGGACAATTTGATGAACTGTTCTCTCTTTGCAAAGATATAAAAATAAAGTGCCGACTGAGTGAAATCTATCGATCTCTGTTTATTTAACCGGAGTTAATAGTTGAATTTTTTTTCTCCACTACAACACAAAAATCAGTAAGGGGTAGGGGGGTTGAGAATAAATTAAACAATGTTTTATTGATTAAAAATATGGCTAAATAGATCTTAAACGCATATAATATTCATAGGCAGACATCCTTTTTATTGTCTTTTAAATAACACTTAAACCTCCAGCCACTAGATGGCAGTGCAGCAAACAAGAGCCTTGTATTCAGCAGCAGAGCAACAACAAGATCTCAAGAGGTTTTCCATTAATATAAAAATCCCAAAATATCGTCTTTGTTAAACCAACATTGAAGGTATAGTAAAGGAGTTTCTTTTCCCGGGCGGATCATCAAATAAGGTAATTTCCTAATTGCTAAGCCTAACTGTCAATCATTATCATTATGTTGATATGTTTACGTACAGTAAACATAGTAAACATATCACCAGAATAATACGTGCTCATCTCCATTTTTACTTACTGGTGGTGCAAACAGAGCGTGCGCGAGGAAAATTGGGCTCATGCATGCGCTTGTACGCGCCTAATATACATTTCCTCTCAGGAGCAGGTACAGCTTGTGCATGTGAATTTTTCTTTTTTAAGTGGAGAGGGTGGGTCTTTTGAAATATTTGCGAAAATCTTCCACTATACCGTTAATTAACTTTTCAACCTCTATATAATATTTTCATAACTTTTGTTATAATACGTTAACTAACATCTAGTTGAATGACGATTGTCACAATGTGTCATGGCTGGAGGGGGTCTGTATCGCTTTCACCAGCAGGAAGCAACTTTGAGGAGGGTAGCAGTAAACCATCCATCCAACCATCATTTCTGCCACACAAAATAACTACAAACATGCAGACTGCTTTACAGCGTAAGTCACAAGGAAGGAAATCTATGCGACTAAATTTCCCTGAGAGACTTTATATTCCTGTGAACTGTGCAGGGTTGATATTCAGGCAATGCATTGTTTCGCCACAGACTTATGAGTTCATTGCTATTCATTTTTTACACAGACAATGGAAACAGAATACCATTTCAATCCAACTTTAAGAGACCAGGAGATCAGGCTTTGCCACGCTATGTGCTGCTCCTAATGGGAAATGTTGTCTTCTTTTAGGCAAAATAATACAGCTATTGTCCACTGGGGGGAGCCTAAATCAACCATAACTAAAAGTTCTTTGGAAATGCTTTAAAGAAAAAGTCTGGTCATATTCAGATTTCAAACTTCTGAAATTACTTTAAATTTGAAATGATTAAATACTGTTCAATAAATGAAAAGTGTTTTTAATTAAGAGTAATTTTTATTTGAATGTTCTTTACTGGAGGAATCCATGTTTGTCAAAGAACACTACTGCCACCTACTGGTTTGTGACGTCACGGTGCGGTATCAGCTGTTGATCAAGTCCCAGTGCTGTATCTGGTGTTTGTCACAGCGACCTATTATCCAAGTGATCTTGAAAACATTCTTCTTCCAAATGTTGGCTACATATTACGGGTTTTATCTCTGGCTAAATCCTCCCTCTTCAAGTCGGCAATCCAACGACGAACCCGTCCGTGGTGGATCATGAATCAGAAAGGTGAAATAACTTCTTTTGTTTTTACTTTTACCTGACGTATTCCAACCTCCAACTGCCATGAACGTGGTTATTGTCAGTTTCACTATAGCTCTGGTGAATTTCAATGGTGAAGTCCTCTGGAAATCTTCAATAATTGTTGTTGATTGCAGATGTGTCTAACATTGGTTTTGCATGTAAAGCGGGAAGAATGGCGCTAGGCTTACCGCACCGTGACGTCACTGCCGGGTGATGTCAGGGGTGAGAAGTTACTATATTTGGGCAAATATGGCCTTTCTCGGACTCTGTGATCGCAAGGAAAATTATTGGTTTTATTTTTTTACTGATTAATAATAAATTAATTAAATCACTGCGAACGCATTAGTTTCCTGACCGAACTTCTTCTCTAATGTATCAGGATAAATGGTATTATGTTACATATCATATTGCTGATTCACACCCTAGTTCAGGGTCAATCTACACTAATCACACTATACAATAGAAAAAATTAAATAGTACATCTGTGTTATTTAAACAAATCATTAAATCACTGAATGGGTTTTCGACCTGTTATTCCTAATAAATCTACACATATGTTCATATATTTATGGTGTCTAATAGGGCTGCAACTAAAGATTATTTTCAGATCAATTAAACCTCTGTCAGCTAAAAGTTTTACAGCCTCTATACTACAGTTAATGATTAATCGATTGCTAAATCTAGTGACAATTATTTTAATGATCAATTAATCATGATTAATCTGATTAATTGTTTTAGTCCTAGTGTCTTAATAAATAATGTATTGTTCTGCATAATGAACACATCAAATGAGTTTAGCAGATGTTTTTATATCTAATGATTTTTTTTATACCAAAGGGGTGGCCACTGACTGGTTTACAAGTTTATTTTTTGATGAGAAACTTAGAAAAATGTCATGACTAAAGTTATAGTACCGTAGGTAGAAAGGTTGGAGAAAAGTCATCTTAATATCATCGAGCAATGGCATTCATCATCATAACTTTCACCTTGAATCTGTTCCATCCCTCGAGCAGATGATATGACATCAAATCTGATCCAGTCAAGGAGAAGCCTGGAATAGACATCAATCGCAGAGGCAGTAAGGCTGACAGGATGCTGCAAAGTGATGAGATCATCCACAATGGATCCTTATAGCCAGAATTTCTGTGCTCTTTTTATACAGACATGTTTCCAAACTATGCATGAGAAATTTACTCATGATGTGGTTTAGGTGCCATGGTACATATGTAAAAGTGTCTCTGAGGGTGAACACAATATTAGACTGACTGAGTAAATAACAAATTAAATACATCTTGGACAAGTCACATCAGTTAAGGAGAGCCTTTCCATTAACAGTACAAATCCTAGTGTAATATAGTTCAAGTTGTTTCCCACTTTTTAATTGTTGCTTTATATTTCTATCCTGTTTTTTCAAGGTAGATATTTTAAGGTAGCCATTTCCAGACCTCTGAAGATCAGAAACTGGCTGCCTTATTTGAATGGATTGTTCTTATTTATTTCAAATCATCACTAAATTAAACAGGTTACTTAGCAAAACATGTACACTTCAGGACAAAAAGGTTTAATGAATGATAAAATTAAGATTTTACTCTATGCAGCAAAGTTTCTGAATTGGAAAAGGGGGTTTCACATTTACAGTAAAGGCCAAGATAAATAATGTTACTTTTATAAGTTTTATGAAGATTCGAAGTGTTGAAAACATAAATGGATCTAAAGAAAAGCAAATTGCAATATATGCAGAACAACAGATCAAATTGTAAATATAAATCCCTTTACTGTTCCACAATGGGGAAATTCATTGTCTGCATTTAACCCATCCCGCTTGGGGAGCAGTGGGCTGCCATTGTGTGTTGCCCGGAGGAGCAGTGTGGGGTTAAGGGTCTTGCTAAGGAACCTGAGAGTGGCGGCTGTGGGGGTTGAATTGGGTACTTGCAACCTTCTCAGAGCACAAGCCCACAGCTCTAACCACTCCTTTTTGACTGTGACTCCATCCTGGAGAGAAATATCAGCTGTGCTGCTGCCATCAATGCATTTTTATGGATGTTCTTGTTCAGCCTGTTTTTCAGTGTAGTCCTGTTTCTCTGACTGTGACTGCCTGGATGTGCTCTCTTTCATCCTCTGACATGAGAGTTGGCTCACAGCTTGTCTGCCTGGTTGTGTGCTTCCTGGACGGGGCCGCCTTTTACAGCTGCTTTTTGTATCCCTGCTTCTGTCTCCTTGAACCCCAGTTGGCCGATGGCCGCTCACACTGAGCCTGGTTCTATTGGAGGCTTCTTCCTGTTAAAAGGGAGTTTTTCCTCTCCACTGTCGCTACAAGCATGCTTAGTGTGAGGGATTGCTGAAGAGTCAATGAGTCGATGCAATCAACTGGTTTTCCTTAGATAAAAAAATTTGAATCAATCTGACTGTATGATCTGGTGAACTGTAAAGTGACTTGAGATGACATGTGTTGTGAATTGGTGCTATAGAAATAAATTGAATTGAAAATGGAATTTAATTGAATAATATTTAACAATGGCCTAACTTCAAAACGCTAACCTTACTGGTTAATAAACTGCTTTTGTTTTCTTACTCTCATTAGTGTAAGACTAATTATATCGGCTTAAAGTCAGATCAGAGAGGCGTTCTTTTTTTTTATGCTTACGAGTGTTACTTTCTCTGCAGGTGCTCTAAAGTTAACTTCCCGCTGCCTTAACCTCATTAAACCTAACTTTAATACAAATTGACATACAGCTAAACTACCCACAATCATTTCCTCCACCTCTGTCATACAAACAGACATGTGGTTTGCAGAACAGTGACCTGTCACATGTAGTTAGAAGGCTGGACAGAGGCATTGCAAATGAATGTGAATTACCAGACCAGTGAACGACTTTAATTTCATCTGACTCTGTGGGCTTTCCAAGAGCTCTGGGGCTATTTGTCCAACATACTAACACAAGTTATATGCCTCATGACAGATAAACACATTGTGTGAGTGAGTGAATGCTGGCGGGAGGAAAAGTCCAACAGAGTGCGTAATCCTTCAGTATTTCCAGTGAAGCCAAGAGGCTTCCCTGCTCCTAACGGGCTTAACTACTATTTCCATATTCATGCTTTCAAGAAAAATATGCTGGCACATATTATCAATTGATATTTATGTATTCCTTATTAAATCACTGTTTGCTTCACTGATGTTTTTTTTATAAAAACATATTTGCTTCGTCCCAGTTTTCAGCTATTTTTGCTTCCAATGTTTTTAAACGTAAAAAAAGTCTAAACAAATGAATTGTCATGAAAATACAAAAAGTTCTTCAATGAGGAAAAAGGAAAAACAGTTGCTCCTCTCGTTCTATCGTCATTTAACCATAATTAACCAGAGAATGTGAACAGCTGAGTTCAGCTGATCAATTTAAAGACGTTCATGAATAGGTCAGTGACAAATGGTTTCCTATTGGTCTAAAGAAGTTTACAAAGCAACTTCTATTGCTTTAAGTCTTCACTGAACAACAGTGAAAGGCATTATTCACAAACAGTGATCAGCCTTTCTAGGAATTAAATCCATCTCTACCTCTACAGGCACTTAACATTTCCAACAGTGTAGCAGGGAACACTTAATATGAATATTCTCCTTTAGATATCAACACAAAACCTGCATAAACAACCCCTTAAAAGTAGTTTGAACTGCATAGGCGAGGCAGCTCAAATGCTAAGGCTTTTGGTTGTCACACAGTGAAAATCATTTCAATTCAGTTTATTTCTATAGCAACAATTCACAACACATGTCATCTCAAGGCCAGTTCACCAGATCATCCAGTCAAATTGATTCCAAGTTTTCCATCTAAGGAAAACCAGTTGATTGCATCGACTCATTGACTTAAAGGCGATCCCTCACACTAAGCATGCTTGTAGTGACAGTGGAGAGGAAAAACTCCCTTTTAACAGGAAGAAATCTCCAGCAGAACCAGGCTCAGTGTGAGCGGCCATCTGCTGAGGCCGACTGGGGTTCAAGGAGACAGAAGCAGAGATGCAAAAAGTAACTGTAAAAGGCGACCCCGTCCAGGAAACACACAGCCAGGCAGACGGGATGCGGCCCAACTCCCATTTCAGAAGATGAAGAGAGCACATCCAGCCAGTCACAGTCAGAGAAACAGGACTACACTGAAAAACAGGCAGATCTCCAACATCTATTAACAAAGGTGTCAATGGCAGCACCACAGCCAAACAGGTATAGATGAGGCAAAGCTACTACGAGAAAAAGCAGAGAGAGTATAACGTTAGAGATTCAACTAACAGATTCTGCAGAGTGGGAGAATAGAGATACAAGATAAATAAATCTTGTAATGAGGTGAGTCATCTGAGGAAACCCAGCGACGGCAACCTTGTCCACAGCAACAAATTTCCTGTTACTTACGGTACAAAGAACATTCCCCAAGGAGTCCAAAGACTCCCATCTGAATTAGCCAGGAACATTTCAGCACACACTCACCCATTCAACCCCATTGTTCCTCTCATCCATCCCCCCCACTTGTTTCCTCACAGAGACCCCACAGCTGTCACATCTCAAACTGTCAGAAATCTCATCATTTCGGATGACATCACAGAGCCGCCTCTTCGCACTGGCTTCAATCGTCTCAAAGCCTTGAGTAATTCACCCTCACTTGTTCATCTTGCCTCCTTCCTATAATTTCCTTTCCTGGACTTAGATTTGTCAGACTGGTGAGGGAGCAGCTTATACAGCTTAGCTTTAAAAAGACGCATCACCACCCACTTTATTCCCTCTCTGATGGAGACCATAGGCCTGGATCACATACGTATTAGCCCTTATAAGTGCAGTTTTGATGATGACTCTAAAACCTGGTATACATACATAAGCATAATCTTACCCATTAATCCCATCTTGGTTAGCTGAAGGTTTGATGTCTAAGAGGAGGTGGTAGGACATCAAAACATAAAGCTCTGCTATTTACTTGTTGGGTTGGCCCTCTATACATTTTGAAGAAAAATCCACTGGTGATTAGTCATTTATGAAGCCCTCATTGGAAAAAACAGCTAAATCTACAGTCGCTTAACTTTCAAAGCGTATGCCACATGCAATGCTCTCCCTGCCTTATTAGTGTCTCTATCCTCTGACCTCATTTTGTTGCATTTGTTTACACTGTTTGTCTACGGTTGACTGAAAACATTTACAACAGACCATAGAAATCCATGTATCATTTGTTTATTTGTATTTTCAATCTGAAACCAACAAAGAAAATATGAAAAAAAAAAAAAAAATTTTTTTATTTGTTTCATGAAACAATATAGGAAAATGTTGAACAGTTCCTTTTTTATTTTCATTGTCATACTAAATTAAATTAAATGTACAAATAACCCAGCCTGCTGGATGCTGGACATGTGCATGCTGGCTGTATTCAATAAATAACAAAAATCAGCTGTTCTGCATCATGATCTACTCTTCAATTCTAAATCCTCCCAAAAGAAAATCACTAGCAAATTAGTTCAGTAATTAAGTCAAAAATAAATTGAAGAATTAATATAATCAATTGAACGTCATTATAGGGTGGGGAAAAAAGTGCATCAAAGACCACTACAGGTTCATAAAGAAATACAAGACGAAGAAGAATATGTATATCTATCAGTGTTGTTAGTAGAAGCTTCTACATTAGAAGTCATGTGAAAATTTTATTATTATTTTTTGTTTGCTCTGATCATAAAACTTAGGTTTACAGAAAAACATCTCCCTTTTCCAGAAATCCAAATCATTACTGTCTGTTTTGCTGTGGACGCCTCAGCACCGTTCTGCACCTATGATTCTCATGTTGGATAAACTAATAAGTAGCTTTATCAACCTTTTATATGAATGTGTTTACATAGCATGAAATATTGCAGTTCATTTTCCCATTTTTATAAACATTTAAAGACAGCAATATGATAAGATTAAATTTATTATGTTGCCTAACTATAAACAGTCACTGCTGTGATTTCTCCATTGATAAATCATTGCAATTACTTGCTAAGCTGCAAGTAAATGTTCTTTACTGGAACCCGCATTTTATTCTCCTGTTTTGTTTTATTTGCTGCTTATGCCTCATAAAACTATTGTCACTTTAGAGCCAAAAACTGTTAGGTCTTTGTGTTTCTCCTTAATTTCAGGCTCCTTTATATTGGAGCAGTTTCCTGGAGCGTGCTGCCAGTTGGTTCATCTCTCTCAGTGGTAAAACAGGTCAAGCTCTGTTAGTGAACTAAGCTCCCAGAGTCTCCTCTAATCTCTCCTTGCTTTCGTTCTCCACAGAACCAGATCAGACGCTCACCAGGATCAGGTCCGTTTCCTTCACCTCCTTGCTGCTCTGGAACTGTCTCCTCTCCAGGGAGCCCATACAGGAACAATCAGCCTGCCTGTCCACCCTCAATCCAACACAGGACCATCCTCTGGATAAGGATCCAAAACTCAGATTCTCTCTCTCCCTGTTTTTGTCTAAGTTGACTGAGCTCTTCTCCATTTAACCAGGAAATAAACTGTTAAATCTGCCTCTGTGTTTGCAGTTGTTGCTTGCTTAAGAGTCTGGTCTAGCATAATGTAAAAAACAAATTAAATGAAATTAATTCACGTGCTTATCATGATCTTAGCGCTGATGACTGGCTTAATTGTTCTTTGCATTTACCTGTCTAACTCCACCCAGTTTCTCACCACCGTTAATCTGTGTCACCTGATCCAGTCTCTATTTAACCTGCCTGCTTCCAGTCATCAGTGCCAGATTATTCAAGCCTTTGGTGAGAGTTCTCTAGCGCACCTGATTGTGTTCTGATTGCCTGATCCTGACCCTATTCTGACTTTTGACGTCTGAGCCTGCCTGTTACTGTTCTGATCCATTTGCCTGACCTGTCTTTGGACCCCTGATAGATTTTACCTGTTGCCTGAACCTGGATCTGCTTCCTAACACTGACCTGGATTTTCCTACGGTACCTCTTTGGATCTTTGATCTTCTGGCTCGAACTGCTGTGAACCTCTTTGGCTACGCCTTCTGCATAGCCCTGCCTTCCTTTGTCTGCTTGGATCTGTTTGTCATCCAGTTCTGCAATCTTCAAGGCATCAGGGTCTGGAACTCTTTGGGCAGCATTCTCCACGTGGTGTTGGTAGCCGTTTGGCTAGAATCCCTCACTTACTCTAGGCAGGGATTGAACTTTAAGACCAGGTTAGTGACTCAGGCATACATGATCAACCTCCGTCAGATTAACCTGGTCACTAACCTGAGTTTTCCTCCTTCAGAGGTTCCTGCCTTAGATGTCCCTGGAGTTGCTGCAGGTCCTTTGTTTTATAATAAATGCTTTTAAGAAATCAGACAGTCTGTCTGCTATGAATTCTGGGTCCCCTGTTTTGAGCCTTGAGAATGCTTATTGTCTGTTTTCTTCATATTTGACGTAGAAGAAAAAAGTTTCATTAAAATGGTACTGCTCTCTCTTTTTTGATATTATTTGATTGAAAAAAAAAAGAATACAAAAGTTGTTGCTGATACTTTCACTGTTTTTAAATAGAAAAATAGATGAAAGACACTTATTCCTAAAAACCTGTACATTAATTCCACTCTCCTCCTTCAAAGACTCAATACAATCAATTAGCAAGGAGCGACTGGTTGAAGTTTGATTGAGGGACATAAGCAGGTTTTCCAGGTTAGGCTGATTGAAAGTCTTCCAGGTTGAATTGCTACCTAAGCTTCCATTTGTCGTTTTGTTTTCATATGTTAATATGATTTAAACATATTTTCCCAATTAATCAGATTAATGACAATGCTTGCACAGCTTGGCTCCTGTGAAATGTTATGTAACTTTGGATTTTCCCACACATTCTGAAAAAGCTAATTTTAAACCATTTGGGACACTTTTTGTTCAAATGTAAATAAAAGCCTTTTTTTTTCTTATACAATGGTGACCCTTGTACTTCATCATATGGTAAGCATCATAACTGGTCAAAAATTACTTCCTGATAGACAAAAAATGAAGTATTAAATTACCAGAGGTAGCCTACGTATAATATTTGGTTACTGTGTCAATCATTGTGTTACTTCTCTGTCTTATGTTTTTTTCATTCTAAACATAATTTACTGGTGAACTAAAGGTTAGATAAAAAAAAAATCTTCAAAATCAAGGATTTTCATAACATCTCAAAACCCACCTGGTTAAAGTGTTTACAACTAATAACTCAGAATTATGGAAACGTATTGCCTTCAGCAAAGAACTAAAATCTGACAGCTTATTTATATAATTACAAGATCGGTATCTATTAATTATGATATTTTATCTCGTAATTATTATCTCATAATTATGAAATAAAATATCATAATTACAAGCTCAGTATCTCACAACTATGAGATATTATCATGTAATTACGAGATATTTTCTCATTATTATGAGATACTGATCTCGTAATTACGAGATAAGTTGTCAGATTTTTTTTTCCTTTGGTGAATGCAATAGGCTTCCGTACAGAATGCATGAAACCAATAAAATGTTTATCAATATAGACATCTTAGACATCATTGGAAAGCCTAGATTCTTCACAATTCAACCACCAGGTTCATTTTATGGACACAGTGAGCACCAAAGCACAATTAACACAGATATAGCAGCATGTCAAAATGTAAACATGACAAAGCAGCCACAACAAGCAAGCATGTCTTTATTGCTGCTGTTCAAAAAAGACCTACAGTATTATTTTCAAGAATAAAAAAAAAACAACTTTGAGTCATGATCCAAACTGATGCAGCTTGGGCTGTGCTTTACTCACCCAATTTTCATGTATATATTCAGAAACTAGAAGGTGTTAGTTTTCATATAATGTATCACGTGTGTAATTTGGGCTTACCGTTCCAAAATGAGGTAGATGTTAAATCAATAATTGGCTAAATGCAAATATACAGTTAGCTAAGGAAGGGCACAAATAAAAAAGTCTATGAAGACAAACCTGTTGGCTTTTATCCTTATATTTTTGGTCCTCCTCCTTCTAAGCGCCCCATTTCAAAATGCCATTATATAAAATGTATATGTTTTATTAAAAGAAGTGATAGTGACAGCTCCTTTTAGTTACATCAGTTAGATGGGATTAGATTAGGATTTATACTGATAGAAATCCAGACTTCTCTGATCATCCCAGCTTTCCTCTGGGATTAGAAGCCAGTATCAATTTCTTTTTAGCTGTGGTTTAACTTTTAGTATTAGATGGTTGCCAGATGGCAAACTCATCTATTTTTCTGGAACTACTCGACTTACATCAGAGGCCTAATGTTTTAATATGTGTTGGTATTAGTCAAAAAATCTGAAATGAAAGTTTTATTTTATTTTTTTGTTGTTGTTATTATTCTTCTGTTAATTGAGTCAAATATTGGGGTGTTTAACTTAAACTTTAAACCTTTTTCAGGTCATTTTTCCTCTCCAGAATGACATGAGTCCTGCATGGCTGCTCCTCCTCATCCCTCTTCTCTTCTTATTTTTTGCTCCGTAATAGGTTTGGCTTTTCTGAATGCAAAATAAAATTTCCTCCTCTTGTCTGATCCTTTGTTTCATCACAAATAATAAATAATGTTAGAATCTACGTTTACTGGTTCCATATATTAATACGAACAAAATGTTTCTCAATTGTATCTGGAAAACAGCCTGTTTGACACTAAAGTGAAGTAGAATAGCATCACTATTGTTTTTCTGTGTTTACCTTAGATGTTAGGGCTATAAATGTGCTGTAGGTTTATATATGGAGTAAATATGTGTGGACAGATTGTTTATCTGTCTGGATTTATGGTGAGCTGCAGTCTTTAATCTCAGACAGGCTTGCAGTAAAATCTAATGTAAGTTCTTCTCCCATTTAATCCTGCATCATTCTCTTGTTTCCTACCATCAGCCGTTCTCTCCATTAACAGTACATTAAAAAGTAAAGCGCCATAGGAGGAGTAAATGTATCGACAGCAGTGGTTTTGCTCCATCCATCTGTGTAGCTTTAAATGGTTGTTATTAGCAGATTGACGATAAAGCGGTTGGCTAAAACTGCTGAAACAATAACCCCATTTTACCCACTGCTTTTTAAATGTGTCCCTTTTGAAAACAACTTCTTTATTTACAAATAATATCAAATGAAGAGGGATATAATTTTGCTATATATATAATTTCAGAGTGAGTTTTTAACACATTTTGATTATGTGAATAGTAAATATCTATACTAAAAACACATTGATAAATACATTAAAAATTAAAGAAAAAATCTATATAAAAAACAAAATTGCGACAAAGAAAGGATATTTCTCAAGAGGTGAGATTGAAAGAAATGTGTGAGGCTCTCAGAAAGAAAACTTTTCTTTAAGAAAAGAGACATTTGACACACAGTATAATACCACTGTTTGAATTGATTTTTTGGTGTATTTTAAACTATACCTGTTGGCAAAGCTCACTTCTTCAAGCCAAAATGTGTAATTTCACCAACATGTAATGGACAGACTGTAGCGAGATGAACTGCACACTGTCTCAGTTCCTGTCAAAAAAGGCCGCCATGGTACAAAATGGCTTCTACGATGTTGCATTACCTATCTTGTCCAGTGATGACAAGATTTATGTATATTAGATTACAGCCTCAAGCTTTTAAAAATGCCCTTTTAGTTAAGCCCTGGAAAGACTGTTTCCTATCCTACCTCCAGCGCATACCACAGCTGCTGCCTTTCTCATGCCACTCCACAGCTAACTTCGGCCACAGGCTCCTCTGATCCTTCACAATCCTCTGTCCGTCTCCAGCAGTTAGCCTCTAGATGTTGCCCATGGCCTACCATCCACTCTTCCTGGCGGCTCCTCTGATGTCACACCGTCCTCCTCATGGTAAGCTGCAGCCACTCTTTGCATGC